>NC_046383.1:21060809-21186246 GCF_011125445.2 Fundulus heteroclitus | reverse complement strand
CATTGCAGTACAATCAGCATTATGTGACATATATTATCTTCTAAAAAAAAAAAGATAATGTAAGGTATGTGGTAGGGGAGTGGGTTGGGAGTAAGTCAAAGATTGGGCAAGTTATATTAAACAAAAACAGCATGAAAATGACAGATCATTTAGGTCTCCATAGAGGGGGGCAGGGGGGGGATATTAAACAAAGCCCAGGCTGCATGGCTCCTTCTTTCTCTCCCCGTCTCATTAATAGTTTATTAAACATTCATCACAAGCATGCTTTTGATTGGCATTTGGTTTGAAGCTTTTGATCAGCGCTGCTTATTTGTCCTCTGTGCAGCAGGACTCATTTGTTGCAGTAATGACTTTGCAGGCTCTTCAGATGATGGGAATAACACAGTTGTCATTGTTCAAACTTCAAAAAGAAGTCTCCCTGCAAAAAAAAGACCCTCTTCACTGATTCAATTCTTTCCACTTTTTTTACATTTCTTTTCTTACCCTGCTTTCTGATCTTCAAGAACATTTCCCATTCATGGCATCCACCAAGCTCTAACATCCACTTTTTATTTGTCACAATTTCTCTCTTGCCTTTAGTGCATGCTCTCTCTTCCCCCTGACCTCTGGATTCACTTTTCATTCCCTTTTATTCCTGTTAGGCGGATGACACTCTGTATGAGAACGGAGATTACCAATTTTTTGTTTGTCTCTGTGACACCTGGACCTATTGCTCACACTAACGACCCGGCAGCTCATTAAAAATGATGGAAGCAATTGGGCCATCATAGTTTGCTTGCTCAACCCATTTGGTCTCCTTCCATATCCTCGCATCTGTGAATGCTGTTTGTAACTCAGATTTTTTTTCACCCTCTTTTGTGGAGTTCTTTTATTCTTTATGAAAAAGCTTCTACTGCTGCTAATTTCTCTCGGGCGGTTTTGCACGCACTGCGCCGCGGCTGCTCACCCACAGATATTCAGCAGTGGTTAGAAAGAGTCATGACAAAACCTTTAGCTTCTCTTCGTGTAGTCTGTTGTGGATTTTAAGTGTGTTTATGATCATTCGCCTGTTGTACAGCAACCCTCTTTTCATCTGTTCTTTTATGCTGCTTTGGAATATTTGCAGAGAGAATTTGCAAGCAGCTTATACACCACATCCGTCCCTCCACCACTAAAATGTTCAATGTGTCACTGAGAGCAACATAAGCCTGAGGCAAAATCAATCCACCCCTCTTCATTTAACCATGGACATATAGTTTTTAATCTCATTGTACATTCACACAAAATCTCTTACACAAAATTGGATGATGTGGATGTGGAAGAGGTATTGCTTAGGTGAGTCTTTCTCCAAAGGTCATATTTTAAGTGGGCATCTGCAAAAACGGGGAGCCACAACTCAAGAGCTGACCAAATTGTTCCTAAATGGAAAACCATCCCACTCTGCTTTTTAGGGGAAATTTAGTGTCTTAACCCTTCAGACCTTGATTTGACATTCTATTAACATCAACTTCTTAATTGTGCGAACAGCTTGCGGCTCCTTTCCTTTTGTGAGCATCCATTATGTAAATGTGATCATCCATTATGTAAATGTACTGGGCCACCATTGCTGTTCATAGTCAAAGTTTAGAATATAATTGTATATATATCATTTTTCATAAGTGCATTTAACAAAAACTTTAAACAGCTGGACGCCTTGGTAAAAACGTCTTGATTGGACTTGAAAATTGGTAAGGAGTACTTTTATTTATATAAAAAAACACCCTTATACCTGCAACTATATTTTGATAACCAGTTTAAATATGCTTGGAACAATTTAAATGTGTTTTTTTTAATTATGGGTTCATTAAGGTTTCAAAGCTACTAGAATTTTTGACATGGCGTATAGTTCGAGTTAAAGTATCTGTAAAGCTGTTTTTCACATCATTTTGCAAATAAAACTGATGCCTTTACACAGTCATAACTTTATAAAATGGTAATCTTATGAGACTCTTTTGTGGCTTTTTTAAAAGTACAAGCAGACGCGAATGTCTTTTAGCTGACTTCTCATTAGGTGTTTAGAGACTGTGTCCTATGTGGTGCCAATGCTGCAACAGTGGGCAAACATTTGTTTCATTAACATTTTACCATGTAAAGCTCTCTGTGATGAATTTAGCCGAAATAAGCCTCTGTTCTGCAAAAAATGACATGAGAAGTGTTGTTTTTTTAAGAGCGTCGGAACAAATTATAACTAACTCCCGATATTTCAATCTGGACGTTATAATGGATGGATGCTCAAGCTGGTCTGTGCTGTGTGGTAATATAACAATTTACTTAGTATCTAATTGCAATGGAAATAGTTATTTCCAATGCAGTCTGTAGTCATGGAAATATGTCATTCATCTATGCAAATGTAAAGATGGTGATTGCTATCAATCAAAATAATTTTCCTCCAACACAACGAGAAAAGCTCCAGATTACATCCATCAATATTTATTTTTTGTCTCTGGAAGCATGATAAATCTGGCTGCATTTACAAATGCTTCAAAATACCTCAACAGGTCTGATAATGGTAGCGGTGATGTATATTTGGAGATGGTTTTGCATGGATTGATTGTTTACAGCCACGGCTATTGATACTTTGAAACTTCCTCAGCACTAACAGATCTTATTGGACTATACCAAATATAAAAAAAAGAAATTGAAGCTAGGTGATCTTTCCTTCAAGTAAAAAAAGTAGATTGATTTTAATAGAGGTGAATTTCTACGATAGCCCCCACCCACACCTAGCATAAGAGTTTTTCAACTTTTTCCAAAGTTGTGAAAGGAAATTTACAAATGAAATGCTAAAATCCTATGGTATAAAACAACAAACAATACAGCTTAAAAAAAAGGGAATGATGCAAACCTTTAAATGCAAAAATAGCAGGGAAATTAGCAGAACAGAAGTGGGAGGCATATAAAAATTTACCAGCATTGACCAATCACAATCATATCCTATAGATTGCATTTATATGACTAAAAAGATAACTTCATTTAGTGAGGATGAGATTTCTAAGAGGACAAATAGTCTAATAAAGTGGTTTCAATCTACATTATCCCTCCTAAAATATTATAAATATTGATAAAAAGGTTCACACTATTGACTAACCAGCTGGAATATTTGTAGCAAAAAAAAAAAAAAAAAAGAATAAAAAAGGTGTTTTGTCCCCGTATTCGTTTTATGGCTAAATACCTTTTTGTAAACACCACTACTGATTAGTTAAATGGTAGATGGCATTAGTATATTAAAAAGCCAGCATCCTCTGAAAAAATATGTATATCCAATGTCTCTCAACTGGTAATCGTAAACTGCTTTATGCGCATTATTTAAGATTACTTCGAGATACAAACATTATGCTCTGCTGTTCACTTGGCCTGAAGACAATAAACAAACAAACAAATCAGCTAGGGGAGCAGCAGCGCACAAATGCACATAATCCTCTGCAAACATGGTGGAGGCTTTTAATTCAACATCATGAGCCGTGTGAATATTTTGCCTTCACTGCCCAACAGCTGCTCTAAGCACTCATTTAATCATTGGTCAGGTCAAGTCCTAGAATAACGAGGTCCAGTAGGTTTGGACATAATTTACACATAATTATAGGTAGCATATAGGAGCGTGTTGGGGGTTAGCTACATAGATGAAAATGTAGGTTTATTAAGCTACCAGACACACATAATACAGAGAAAATACACTACTACCACTAAACATTCCTATATGCATGAAACTTATTTGAAAAATGTATATTTGTCCACTAAAATATATATAAGGTTTGTGATTAGGTGGATTTCCCTCTGTGGGGATGAGCCATACCAATGCTGTATTAATAAAGATGACTAAAATAGGCAAAATACAGAAATTATTGTGAAAGTCATAATAAAACATGGGGGACATTTTTGCCATTTAGACTTTTAGTCACGTCGTTGCAATTCTAGTCAATGAGAACGGTTCCACCCAGCGCGGCACGGCGCATTTCTGATGCTCCATTTTTGCCGCTTGCTGCGTCGACTCCATGTTAATCTAGTGCAGAGCGGATCGTTCAGACAGGAAGTCAGTTGAGGAAATGCAAAGTGGATTCGGTAGAGTTTACAAGTAAAAGATAACATGTGCAGAGTATGGATCGCATTTTACTGTAAAACATCAAGATGTCATTACCTGCGGCTCCACCATCAATCCCACAGCAGATCTCACTTGATACTTAACTCCATATACGAAGCTTTTATTTATATTTAAGTACACTACTATCGCGCGATAATGCAATACTCGCGTGATCCGAGTGCAGCCGTGCACCGGTGCTCTGCTTTGAATTGCTCCCGGTGGAAAGGGTTCTGCGACGCTTCCGCATTCTGTGGAACCCCGTTTAGAGAAACAAGACTAATAATAATAATTTTCAGGCTAGATGCTGACAGCATGTCTGGAAGAGTTGTGTCACGCCCTCAAATTAAAAGCTGTTTGATAGGTTAAACAAACCTGCTGTTTCAGGCTGCTTCTTCTGTCACATCTACTCTAGTCAAAATGTGTTGTTAAAAATATACGAATCCCTAAATATACTTAAAATGTATGAAAACAAACAGCAACACAACGCTATCAATTGGTTCATTGGACTAACTATGCTCGGTTTGTTTTAACGGAGGAGGGTGCAACTGATTAAATTTGTACTGGCATCAGGATTTTTTACCACAATATATTTATCGGTTTACTTAACAAATTGTGCACAACAAACAACCGTGATAACAGAACACATATTAATCATAACAGGATGAGTTTGTGTCCTGGCAGATCAAGTGGTCCATATTTCAGTCATGTTTTATTCCATCCAATGTAGATAAGCTTAAACAGCTAGGTTCTTATCCCTTCTTCTCATCTTCTGATAAGTCCCTTCATTTCACAACAGCTGTAAATTAATCTTAGACCGTTTTCATTAATCAGGTTCGCGTCTCTAAAGGAAATGTGTTTAGCGATTGCCTAATCCATAGTTAGCTCTTGTTTTGGTTCTGTTCCAGAGCAGAGCTGTTGCCCTTTTAGCATGGGGAATACACATAACAGCAATCGTTAACTGTTTTTTTTTTTTTTTTTTACGATGTTGTGTCCTTTGTGATAAAGTCCTAGTAGGAAAATCTTGGGGTCATGTGGAGTTTCTTTAGGAACAGGTTAAACCTCTCCGCTCCCCCATACACAAAACAGTGAAACTGCAGATAATTTGTTAAAAAAAAAAAGGTAAATGGACTGAACTTATATAGCGCTTTTCCAGTCATTCTGATTATTCAAAGCGCTAGTTGACATTTATCAGCAGAATCTCATGCCGACATTTTTCTCTGGAGTCCCTATTAAACCGCATTTTATGTTCAGTTTTGCAACATTTCTCGCCTGCCACAACACTTAAGCCAACAGTAATGGCCCTAAATAATAGAAAGACATCTGGATTTTTCATTAGGAGTTTAGATTTTCCCTAAAAGTGGATACAAATTTTGACAAAACTCTTGGATTAAGGAGTGGGATTTGTAATGTCTTTAAAAAAAAAAACACTTGTCTGAGTTTAACTTTTGGAGTTTGAGCCAAACTATGAAATCTGACAAATAGGCATTCTCACTAGCTCCAGTTTTTTTTTATACAACAAATGTGTGTGTGTATATATATATATATATATATATATATATATATATATATATATATTAGATATATATAGATATATATATATATATATTACCTAATGTGCAGATTACTGGTAGACTTTATTTTGCTTTCTAAAGTAAAGATTGTAAAATGCAGTTTAAGAGAGATGGTTGCCATGGGCGGATAACACAGTGAGTGAGATCATGGCACTCTCCACGGGTTATCACACTGTCATCAGATGGCGGTGTGGTGTTTGATACATCATCACATAATGCCCCCTTCTGTGCGTTTGTTTTGCCAGTTAGCCCTAAGACTAAAGGCAGGACAGTTTGCACTTATAGTGTATATTCAACTACACCTTTACATTAAATGATATGCTGCTGCACACGACCCTGGTAGGCCTGTGCTGTGGGTAACTAAAGGCTGTTTCTTGCTAAGACACATAACGCACAACCACACCAAGTCAACAAGCCATGTTGGAAAACAGCACAGCACAAATCCCTCTGGTCACAATTAATGTAACCACAACAACACGGTTTCACAAAGGCAGTCGCCGAGCAAATTCTTGGAGCTCTGCCATTTACTGTCATTACCCAGCTATCATCCAAAATTTCTAAAGAGATTGCAGGAGCTCAGAAAAGATTTGCCTCTTTAACAAAAACACACTGCAGTCAATAATACATTCAACAAACAAAGACGATAGACTTACCTGTTGTAGCACCATTGGTAAAGATGGATAGGGTAAGACATGAAAAGAGAGAGAAAGAAATCAGATAAAAAGTTTTTAAAAACTGATGCGCTGAAAGTTTTTCAAGAACACAAATACATATGAAAATAATCACAATGAAATTATTCTACTAGCATTCAAACGTTTTCTAAGACAGGATACATTTAAACAAAAGAGACAATAATAAGCAATTTGATATGAACAAAGAGTTCAAACACTGTTTTTGTTTATGATGTTGGAAAAAAAAGATGTAGATGAACCGTTATGTCTTTTCCTGGCTGCTACCAATTTCAGGTTTTCATTCAAAACATGTAGATTTTAATTTTGTTTGCCTCAAAAATATTTTACCTGTATGATATTAACACATAAAAAAGGCAAAAAATATGACCTGATGGAGGTCATAGTTTTAAAGAAGTGATTATATTATCCTAATTTCTGCACGTAAAAAGGGATAAATCCCAAATACTTTATCTAATTTTAAATTAAAATAAAAAGTCTATCAAGTAACATGTTCTAAATTTATGTGATAATGTGATAATAGTCTTTCTGTGATAATAGTGTTTCTGCCAATCACTGTTCAGAGCTGATCTCTGTCCGAGTGATTGGTGCATTACTAAACAAAATATCAATAAATGATATTTTTTGATAAACACCGGGGGACATTTTCTAACCTCACACTGTGTTTAACATATGTGGAGTTACAATTAGAAAAATGTAATTCCATCTACAAAAAACAACAGTAGAAAAAAACAACTAAACCTTCAATCATCCAATCAACCATCCATTGTTATTATTAAACATTCTAAATAGGGAATTCTGCTGCAGAATGGAGCTGCCATCGCATCAAATGTAAAACTGAGCACATAATAATATGCAAACTTCATCGTTCTAACAATAGCTGTTTCACATTTGTACCACATGTTATGTTAATACAGCACACAGTTCATGTTTGAATAATATCCTATTGTTACAATTTACATATTTATCATACTGTAACAAATAGAAATCTGTTCCTTTTTACAACATATGATTTATATTATATCAATGTGCTAATTTGTTGTAGAAAGGTCAAAAATATTTTTAGAACAATATGTTTTGTTATTATGTAAAACATCCCATTCATAAGCCCCATCAATCACTACATTCATACATATTCTAAAGGGTTTCAGCTTGTCATAGGAGTTAACGTTCCACATTAATTGGGCTAGGATTAGCATCCGTGTGCTGCATTGAGTGATCTACTTAACTCACTTTTTCTCTTGTACAGCCTAAGAGTGGTTTTTAAATGACTTCTCAGTGTACACACATTCCTCACCGTACTGTCCAAGCTGCGCATTAAAAGCACAATCTCTCTCTATTGGCTCAATCCAAACAGTGAAAAAATAAAGCATGTTCCTGTAAGACAACACTTTCTTTCTCATCCACGTATCTCTGCACCATGATTAACTTTAAAATGGTTATAAAGTAGACATGTTTCATGTTCTTAACTTAAAGGTTATTGTTCATCTTAAATTCAAAACTATTTATTACTCCCAAAGGAAATATATGGTGGTATGACGCTCGCAGGGGTTTTCTTCAAGCAAGGTGTTGTAGATGGTTGCCCTAACCCAGGCAGGAAGGACTCTGTAGTGGTCTGATCTTCCAGAGGTTCCAGATGGGTCCCCAGAAACAGAGCCAGCCTTCTTTATAAGCTTCCTTGAGTTTCTTGAAGTCAGTCGCTCTGATGCTGCTACACCAACAGATGATAGCATAGACGATCAGACTCTTCACAACAGATTTATGTAGAAGATCTGCTGCATCTGCTTGCAAAACCATCAAGGAACCTAAGCCTCCTCGGGAAGTACAGTCTGCTCTGTAACCTTCTTGTAGACTAGCTTCACAGTTTTGTCACCGGTCCAGTTTGTTGTCCACGTAAACACCAAGGTATTTAACTTGTCCACCACCTACATGTCTTCTCCCAAGATTGTAATGATGCTGGACCTACATGTCCTGTTTCTCCTGAAATCTACTACCATCTCCCTTTGTTTTAATCCACATTCAGATGAGAGATGAATGTTTCTACAACCAGTGACTACCAAAAACAGTCTCCCCATTCCCTATTATCAGCTTCCTGTTCATCTCTGATGCATCCAACAACTGCAGAATCATTTAAGTATTTCTGCAGATGACAGGAGTCTATCTTGGAAGTCAGATATATAAAGAATGAATAGGAATGGTAAGAGTACAGTCTCCTGTGGTGCTCCTGTGCTGCTGACTACCTGGTTAGACACACAACCCTTCAGTCACACAAACTGTGGTCCGTTTGTCTGGTAGTCTCTGATCCAGGTGATTGTTGAGGCCTCCATCTGAGTCTTCTGGAGTTTCAGATAACGCAAATCAGGCTGAATTGTGTTAAATGCACTGAAGAAATCAAACAACATGATCCTCACAGTGCTGTCTGCCTTGTCTAAATGACAGTGGGTTTGTTGAAGCAGGTGCATGACGGCATCCTCAACCCCAACTCCATGGTTATAAGCACACTGCAGGGGGTCCTGATAGCTGCTCAGGTGGGCCAACAGGAGTTTATCTAGGACCTTCACGATGTGGGATGTCAGGGCAAACAGGTCTAAAGTCATTGAGAACGGATGGGTGAGAAGGATGGGGGATGGATTGCAGGAGGTATTCCAAAAACACTGGAACCTTCTCCTTAGTCAGACTAAGGTTGAAGAGCTGCTGTAGAATCCCAGAAAGTGCTTTCCACAAGCATTCAGGACTCTGGGGTAGACACCATCTGGACCTGCAGCCACATTCCAGTTCAGTCTCTCCAGCTGGCTCTTCGCTTGACTTCTAGAGACAGACACGGAAAGGGGAGGCAAAGGGAGAAGCACCATCTTCTGCTGGGAGCAAACATGCAGAAGCAGAAGGGTGTCAAAGGATGTGGAAGGAGGGTGTGATGACTGTTTGACCGTGGGAGGAGAGGAGAGGATGCTGAGCTTGTTCCGGAACCTGTTGAAGAAAGTGTTCAGCTCATTGGCTCTGTCCAGACTCCCATCTGTCCGATTCTCCTTCTGCTTGAAGCCTGTGATCTTTTTCATCACTGACCACACGTCTCTTATATGTTTTGCTGGAGCATGCTCTCCAGCTTTTCCAACATGGAAGCTTTTCTGTTCAAACTAAATTTAATGCTTGTACGATATTTTTGGATACTACTACAATTTTATCTAAGCTAAATATTAAAGTCTTTTGTAATGATAAAAAAAATGTATCTGAAAATAACGTGATCTCAAATTGTTCTAATATAAAGATTGTATATGTTGTTTTTTTATTGCAGCGTGGTATTGCTCCGTTTTCTTTTACTGGCTGGCAACTCTGTGCTTCAATAGTACTCAGCTTGTTACACCATGTGTTACTGGTTTCCCTAATGAGCATCTTCAAATGTAGGTAATGCAGGACTCGTTCAATCACAACAGAGAACCAACTAACAACGTGAAAATAAACAGAATCTACTAAGGCATGTAGCTTCCTGACGCACACACCAACCCCCACACACAGGGAGCAGAAATCAGCAACATTCAATGATAAAAAGTACTTTCAGACCAAGTGATTCACGGAAACTCTCACCCACTCAGTCAGAGAAAGTCAGAGTGTTGGTGTTGACTTTTTTCACCTAAATGTCAGAGCTCTCACTATGACAGGTTGCAGTATTAAAGAGTTATACCACACACAAGTAAAGGGTCATGAACACTCTCATTTGAGGGTGTGTGTATACAAGAGAGTGTGTGCATAAACAAAATCAAAAAGTAATTTACATTAGTTTAAGTGCATAAATATACATTAAAGCTGTCAAATATACTACTAAAAGTATGCTAAATATCAGTCTGATTATACTTTATGGTAACTTATAAGGGTACCTATCTTATAAGCTATATTACATTATTCAATTATTCTGGTGGCTCTTTCCAACAAAAACATACACAATAGGGTGTTTTCACTGACGTCACTGGCCAACTTCCGGTCCGCCATATTGGGTGGCACACTTCCTTATCTCTAGTTGTCTTACACGTATTATCGTATCGCGAATGGATAAGTACGCCAGCACGCTAGAGCGACCAGATAAGGACGTATACCTGAGGAAATGTTCCGTGATCGACCATATGGACCCGTATGCCCTCCACGGTGCCTTGTTTAGCCGTAATCCAGATGCATTACCTGGTGTTCGGTGAAAACCCTCTGCACACTCTTGAGGAAATGAGAGCTTACCAAGGGTCTAGAGGCTCACAACCAGTTCACATCTGGTTATGTACATCAAGGAAATCGCCATCATACGTGGACGGGTGAGTTTTTAATAAGATGGTAAAATGTAAACAATCCGACGCAAATGTGTCGCATGCTTCTGCGGTGGCTGGCGGCCAGCGGTGCGCGAAGGGCTCTGGGCCGATCGACGCCGCTCGCGGCTTTAATTATTTAAGCAGAACAATGACCAGTGCAAAATTAAGGTTGTATTTACCGTATTGGCGCCGGTAGGAGCTTGCAGATCATAAAGCCAGCAAACAGTGGGAACACAGCAACTCGTTCAAAGGTAAGCTGCGCTCGGACGGGCTCTGGCTCATGCTAGTTTAGTAGCTGCTAACCGTCAGTGCTAACAACCACTCGCGCATGTAATGTACTTTTAACTTGCTGCTATGTGTTTCAAAACGTTTTAGAACACACTCTCATTGACATCGGGATACTGTGGAAAGTTATGTTCGGTCGACTTGCAAGCCGCGATCCAAGCGAGCCGACGATCTCTTTGTTATCTCTGTAACTCGTTCAAAGGTAAGCTTGTGCTCAGACGGGTTAGCACATGCTAACCGTTAGCGCTAACAACCACTCGCGCATGTAATGTACTTTTAACTAGCTGCTATGTGTTTCAAACGTTTAGAACACACTCTCATTGACATCGGGATACTGTGGAAAGTTATGTTCGGTCGACTTACAGCCGCGATCCAAGCGAGCCGACGACTCTTTGTTATCGCTAACAGTTGTTCTCCGTGGTTGCGCCTCCAGGCAGGAAAGCGGTGGAAAATTAATCTGTTTCTATGTTTTTCCCATGGCGATCATGTGTTGCGCTGTTACAGCCCACAATACAGCAACGGTTTACCATGGTTGAAATCAAGTTAAGGTGAAATTAATCAATTAAAACACGGCTGAGAGAGGGAGTACAGTACGCGGTAGTAATAGGCAGTAGAGGCGGCGGAGGCAGTCAACATGACAGCCGCGGAAAGTAATAAGTCATAACGCCCAAGCCCTATTATTAATATATTCTTCTTATATGTTTTAAATACTTAACAGTTAATTACCTGTGACAAAGTGAGCACCGCAGACTCTGGCGTATTCCAGCTTAACACCGTCCAAATCGGACCTGGATATCCGTGTCAGCCATAGGTGACGGCGTTGTTCAGACAGCTGTTTTGTTTTTTTCACACTGATTCACTATTACGGCTGGTAGGCGATAGAAAAGAGCGTTGATCTCCACCTCCACGGGCCGTGCAACCAACCATTAAACACGTTTTCCCCATTGTTCACTTCCAATACTGCCTAAGGCGTCATACAACGCAGGTCAACGGTGCGAACGACTGCCACCCAATATGGCGGACGCGCTGAGTAGTCACGTGAGCGTGACGTCAGCTGAAAACACCCTATTTTAATGCTTGCTAAACAAAACTGATACCAAAAACAAAATTATATCCCACTATGATGCAAACTGGACATTACAGAGATTGTTTGGACTGCCACAATCTACAATCTATACTGACTGAAATGCATGCCTTCTACTCCATCTATATTACTGCACTGCTGTATGTCAGGAATTAAATTCCTTTGCTGATTGTCCTTTGGGCAAATCTCCCACATGAACATATAGGAGTTATCAGCGTGATAAATAAATGGTTATGAGATGGTTTGAAATGTCTTGTAAGTCAATAGCTAAGACCCTCTTAAAGTCAAGATGCTCAATTAATTAAAGTGTATTTGTGATTATGTAATTAATACCCGTTAATCCCTGGATTGATAGTTTTTTGTTTTACGTTATCAAACAACTTTAAGTCGTTATAAGTTGAGTTTAGTTTGAGAGATGTCCATATGATTAAAATTATGAAGCTGCTGCTAACATAAACAGGCTGGTATTAACCAATAAAAGCTCATGGCGAATGATGGCGAACATCATGGCAGATAAATCAAGTTCAACCTGTGAATGCAGCACATCACACCACCATACCTGTGGTGTGTGGCTTTGTTCATGAGACTTGAGTCCCAGACAACGATTGTCTGGCTCCTCACGGAACCAAGATTAGGTGAAATTGCAAAGGTATTTTGTCATTTAAGATGTGTGTCCACATGGAGTCAGTATTTTGGTAGACCATAAAAGATAATTTTTTAAAAACGGGTCCCAGAGTAGATCAATTCCAAAACAGCATTTCTATTCTATGTGTACATGCGAGCTACATCTTTTCTTATACAATGACGTTATGGCTTCACCTCCCTCTACAACCGCGGCACCGTCACAAATAACAAAGACAGCACCGTCCAGTGTTGCGGGTTTGTTGTGGCTGTTAGTAGCGTCCTCTGACTCTTCCTTTCATAATTGTTTATGAAAATTTACCGCGTTTGTCTTCACGTTGACAAGGCATAAGTCAGGTCTGGAGTATTTAGATCATGAGGTCGAAGTCAAGCCAGTAGTCTTTGTTTTTTCAATTTCGGTTCAGGTCTGAAACTTGAGTAGCAACCTCTGCTACGAAGTAATTTCATAAGAGAAAATAGTTACTTACCTTCTTAAGTTTTTTTTCATAATACTTCATTTGACAAGTTTTGCAGTGATACCATCAGCTTGTAGGGGCAGATTGTGCTACTCCATATTTCACAACAAGAATGTTTTTTTGGGGATTAAGTAGAGTTAATGGGGAAAATGGGACTCCCCCTTTGATTCTGAAAAGCTTTTTGGCATTTTCAAATATGATAAATTAATAACTTGGGCTATGGACTCTCATCTTCTTCTAAATCATAGCATAAATAGATTACATGCTGGGACAAGCCAAGTTGAGATCATGAATTGGCCCAACAGTGTATTATTCAGCTTCTAATGTGGTGTAAATTACTAGCTCTGACTAAATAAATCCTGTAATTGCAGCAGTTAAAAAAGCGTTATTCACAGTGGATTTGTGTCTGCCAGTATCAGGGGGAATGGACGGGTTTCATCTGTCAGTTCCAGATAAAAAGGAGCTCCCAGTGTTGATCAGCAACATCCCAGCACATTTTATTAACGAAAATCCATGGAAGGGTCGATAGGAACGAGCCAAAGGATTTCGCTCTTCAAGGTTAGGAGTGTGCAAACACACACACAAACACACACACACACACACAGTGCAGACAGAAAATGCGGGCAGTTTAAAGAAACAGGGTGTATCCCATGTGGGCTAAAGGGTTTGTGGCTCATTAAAATCTGATTGAAACTGCAGCTCAGAGGCTGAGTCAGCAAAGTTTAATTAAAAGTGTCACACAGCTCTTGTGTCACTGTCCAACATGCATTTACACGCAAACAAATTCCATCTCTCTGTCCTTCTTTTTGTGTCATCAACTAAAGTGTGACACCCGCATAATCAATCTCTCCCGATTCATCCTAACACGTGACTGGCCGGTTGGCATCATTATTCTTCCGTCTCTTTGTGCCCGCTCTCCATCACTGCAGTAGTGTCAACACATGCAGTACAAAATATGTTTGCATCCCCACTGTGGCACATGGGTAAGGGATGAACCAAGGAGTGACAGAGCAAATGGGAGAAAGAAAAACATATGAATCCATCATTCTTCTTGTTATTAAGTGGGTGGATCTCCACTCATCAGAAAGCATGCTTCGCTGGACTGTGTAGCTTTCATTTCAAATAAGCATTCGCCCCCTGTCAGAAAAATGTTTCTGCATTCGGTGAGAACTACATCATGGTTACTACTTTTTGTACCTTTTCACCATTTTCTTGTACATGTGGCTTTACCATGACTGGTGGAAATGAGCTGAACATTTTCTCTATGAAGCTTGCCACAACAAATTGATTTGATTACTTTTATAAGCAGCAAAAAACACTTTTAGATAAAAAAATATCTCTTCAATATGGCATGTGTATTAAAGGTGCAATTTTATTTAATTTTCATTTCCCCTATATTTAACCAGAAATCACTCTCTGAAATCTCTTTTATACGCAGGCCCTGGCCACTTATTTGTGCAAATAACTTTTTCTCTCTGAAAGAAATTGATCTGTTCCCTCATTTCTACGGTCTTGTCCTTAGTTTTACATATTTCTGGTAAAAGAAACAACAACTCATGTATGTTTTTTACAGATGGCATACCATATCTAAAACAGATTAAACCAATTTGTAAACGCACTCAAGCCAGTTAAATAAGACAGCATGCAGTATCTCCATGTTGCAAAACACTATAATTACTACCATTTAAAATTACGCTTTATGTAAATTTCACAATAATTATCTGGGAGTAATAAACAGATGTAAAACCTAGTCAAGCATGATCCTTATTATAGTAATCATGACTAATCAGAAGCAGTACAGTGTATTAAATATTTTCCTTGCATAACTGTGGTTTAATGACCATAGAGTACTATCTTAAGCATATTGTCATAGAAACAGGGTACAAAAAGAGCCTCTTTAAAAAAAAAAAAAAAAATCTGAGTAATGTTTTTAATGGCCTTTTTAACAAATAAGACAATTTTGCATGCCAAAATTTAATGGTTGCTTTGGTCTCCCACGCTACAATTCTACAAAAAGTTTCACAGAATTCAGTCCGTTAATTTATTTGCCCTCTGGTAACAGACAGTACATCGGATGGATAGAAAGATAAAAGTTGTCTAACAGCCTCATTTATATTCTTTGATGTTTCATATCCACATTTTTGTGCAGAAACTATTTGATGTAATGTTCAGAATTTTTTTATTTTTTTTTAAAACGCTTTCTGAAATGAATCAAATCAGCTATAATGATTTAACTTAGTTGAGGGGTACAAATAGTAACACATCTCTAAAATATTACTCACTTCTTTGCAAGACATTGAATCTTAATAATGTATGATAATGATAATAAAAAGAGAATAAAATAAGCTTTCTTAGCAACCATGCTTCAAATGACTTTTTTTGCAGTTTTGAAAATGAACAGTATCTTTTTATTTTTATTTTATTTTGTGACAGACTAGTTGTGAAGTGAAACAGAAAATCATATATGGCATGGTCTTTTTTATTTACCCAAAATAAAATCCAGTGCAACCACTTCAGAAGTTAATTAGACAATACAGTTGATCTATGTGTTATTCAAATCAGTGGTTCTCAAACATGGTCCTCAGGACTCAATGTCCTGTTTATTTCTGTGTTTCCTTCATGGCATACATCTGACCCATATGAATGGGTGATTAACAGGCTTCTGCAGCAATTAATGCCATGCTGAGGAGGCAATGCAATCAATTGAAAAAGGTCTGCTGGAGCAGAGACATGGCTAAAACATGCAGGACAGGGACAGGGAACCACTTTAAACAGTATAAACAAAGCGGTTCTGAGAAGGCCTCAGACGTTTCTTAGGGTGTATTCACAACAGGAAAGTCCTACGGTCCACTTGTTTGGTCCAGACAAAGAGTGGACTATATTTTTTGGTCATTTAGTGGGGTTTGATTTCACATTGTACTTTTTGCAACTGAACTACAAATTGCAAACTAAGCCACGCGTGTACAATATACAGCTTAGTTTGGACCAAGGGCAAAAACCAACTCTGGTCCGTTCAAAGCTGACCAAATGTGGCAGGTGTATGAGCACACCCTCAGGAGCCATAGGTGAAAAAACAGCATAATCAAAATTGCCTATTAAAACTGATAATTCACAGATGAAGTTGAAACGTTTAAAGTAGGGTTAGATCATAAAACAGTATTCTCAACTTTTGCACATCTCACAATGCATTATTTATTTATCATCTGACAAAACTTCAAACAGACCAAGATATCACCATCCACCTAAACTGACCACCCCAGGAAGGAGAGAACTAATCTGACAGGCAGCTGAGCTGATCATAGTAATTCTAGAGGAGCTGCAGGGGGGTCACAGCTGGGAGAATGAATAAGACAATAATAGTGGTCACAATGTCCTCAGGGATCTACCGTGCACACTGCTAACTCAATAGATCAGAAATGTAGGGTGGGGCCAAATCATTAAGAGATAGGCAACCAGTGGAGACAGCACCGTTTTGGAACGGTTTGAAGTCAGTTGAGAGGCAACTGAAAGATCCACATAAAGAGCATTACCGTAGCCAGTTGCTAAAAGCATGTGTAGCCTTCTCAAGATCAGCAAAGTTCAACTTCAGATAAAATATCGCATGCAGTTTAATTTTTTTAAAATTCAGAGCACTGAAATCATTACCTGCTTTTAAAGACAAGTAAATCTGAAAATTGTCTGCATAACAGAGGGAAGAATTGTACAGTCGGAAAAAAAACAGGGCAATACTAAAAGAAAACATGTTGGAGGGTGCAAATTCTTTTATCACAGGTAGACATTTACCTTTCAGCAGTGCCCTTCATAAAAACTAACTCAGAGCTAGAAGGGAATGGTTTAGATTAAAGTATATTGATGGTAGAATGGCCTAGAGCTAAATTTGATTTAAAACCTGTGGTAATACTTGTAAGGCATGTATCTGTGCTCACAGATACATGCCAATCTGACTAAGCTTAAACTATTTTGAATGAAGGAATGGGTGCAATTTTCAGTAAATGGGCAAAGCTAGCAGAGACATTCACCCAAAAGACTTGCAGCTGTAATCTCAGTTAAAGGTGGTTCTACAAAGTATTGACTCAGGGGGACTTTAGGCAAATTATCATGCACTACTTTGTATTGGTCTGCCATAAAAATATATATAAGACGCAGTGAGGTTTGTGGTTGTTATGGTACAAAATATTTTAAAAAAGGTCTGTATTACAATTTCGTCTAATGTTAGGCTTATATTCAAAATTATATGCTTTAAATTGGTGTTGTTAAATCCACCAGCCTGCTGGGGTTTATTCCATTTTAAGTAGTCTTGGTCTCATATTTTATAAGAACAGAAAAAAATAGCACTGCTTTTTGTTCAGCCAGCTGCCCTCCATAATAACTACACTAATTACATGTACATCGTCATATGGCATTTAAAATCAAGCTTATCACAAAAATCTCTATTTATAAAATAAATGTATAGTAAATGAATTAATAAAATAACATTACATATGGGGGGAGTGGAGAACACCATCTGGCCTAAATCTGGTTTGTCGTGTATTTTTTTTAGTTTGAAAGTCAGCCTGAAACAGGACATCCAGCCAGCTGTTTCACTGACAACGTTCTGACATGATTGGAGAGAGTAGTCGTGTAGTGCCAGAGAGAACAGAAGCAGATTCAGCAAAGTAAAGCAAAAACTCCACTAAAAGTACCAATGTCACGCAGTTCATCAGCAACAACAAGCTCAACTGAACATTTTTATTCACTCGAACTTCTATTTTCGACCATTAGCTCAAAGCAGAGAACAACTCCACACCACTCAACAGTAAAACATGCCAACACTCTGAACAAAGCATGGTGCTGACCGTGGTGCTGAAATGTAATTCCTGGAATACAACGGGAAGTCAAATATAGCAGAAAAAAATAAATAAATAATAATAATAATAATAATAATAATAATAATAATAATAATAATAATAATAATAATAATAATAATAATAATAATAATAAATGAATAAAAAAGGAAGATGAATTTCCTTTCCACTCACTTAAAAGTAAACAAACATTTTCAGTCAAGTTAGCAGTATAGCTCCATGAATAATGGTGTTCTTGGATATAACCTGACTTGCACTGGATGAGCTCACGTGAAGTTCACCTCATCTACTTTTTTTCCCTACAATATACCTCCTGTTTTTTTCTTATCATACAACTGCAATATTTCCATTCCTTGTTTTGGCTGCTAAATGTCATAATATACCATTATTTGTGAAGCAAAAGCATATAAAGACAATTACAAGGTCGGCATTCTATCATCTCAAGAACATTTCCAGGATTAAAGGACTAATGTCTCAGCAGGATCTGGAAAATTAATCCATGTGTTTATATTTAGTCTAAATGATTACTGCAACAGTGTTTTCACACGTCTGCCAAAAAAGACGATCAGACAGCTGTAGCTGATCCAGAACGCTGCTGCCCATGTCCTCACTAAGACTAAGAAAGTAGAGCACATCATCCAAGTTCTAAAGCCCTTGGCTCCCAGTATCTGAGAGAATATACTTTAAAATCTTCTGTCAGTCTATAAATCACTGGATGGTTTAGCACCTAAATAAATCGGGGACTTGTTATCAGTGTATCAACCCTCCAGACCACTAAGGTCTTCTGGCTCAAACCTACTCTGCAGACTTAGAACCAGAACCAAACACGGAGAAGCAGCATTTTGTTTTTATGCTCTACTTATCTGGAAAAACTCCCAAATGACTGTAAAAATGTTAAAACTCTGAGTTCCTTTAAACCAAGCTTAAATACCAATTTGTTTCAAGTTGTCTTTAAATGTTAGTTTGTAATCCAACTTGTCTTACACCTTGACCTACTGCTACTATTCCACTGCAATGTGCTTTCCTACTGTACAAGTGACTTCATGGTGTGCACACAATTTTGATTAATCAGGGATTAGCAGCCAAAATCTGGAATTTATTGCTATTTATTAATAAAACTGTAGTTTTGCAGATATTGAGTGCTAGCAGGTGAAATATGGAAAGAGTAGTAGTAGTTTCCATGTACTTGAAAGAGGAATTGGAAGCAGTGTCCTTCCCTTTCCACATATTTCTGCAGTTTAAGGAATTGTTCAGCATTGCTGAAGTATTTTTCACTATTATCCCTGTAACTGACATCATATAGATATATGTTCGTAGAACCAGAGAGCCACTCTCATAGGGAATAAAACTAACATCAACAACAACACACACACAAAAAACATTTTGTTCAAGTTATGTTGATCTGTAAACCTTTAGGGTTACCTTTGTATCCGATGTATGTTTTATGTTTTTTTTTTATACTGAAGACTGCCCAATTTGGAATGTGATCCGGAGGCAGAAATGCTTCTCGCATCATAGACCATGATTACACTACCTGGTTACATGAATAAATGATATTGCCAAAAGTATCTGCTCACCTATTCAAATTGTAGCATTCAGGTGCTTCAATCACTTTCATGGTCAGAGGTGTATAAAATCAAGCACCTAGGCATGCACAGTGCTTCTGTGATTATTTGTGAAAGAATGTGTTGCTCTCAGGAGCTAAATGAATTCCAGTGTGGCATGGTGATAGGATGCCACCTTTGCAACAAGACCCGTAGGGGAAATCCTTTGCTAATAAATAGTCCACAGTCAACTGTTTGGGGTAGTATGACAAATTAGAAACAATTAGTAATGATAGTCTCTCCACCACAAAGTTGTTGGTCAAATAAATTCACAGAGCAGGGTCGTGGTATGGTGAGGCACATTGTTTGCAGAGTTCACAAACTTTCTGCTTAGTCAAGAGCTACAGACTTCCACATTTCACATGGTCTTCTAATTAGCCAAAAACAGTGTGTGGAAAGCTTAATGGAATGGGTTTTCATGTGCCAAGCAGCTGCATCCAAGCCTTACACCACTGAGTACAATGCAAAGCATCAGATACTTTATGGAAAACCATGCCACCACTGGACTCTAGAGTAGTGAACATCTGTCTTTGGGGTGAAGAAACCTGCCTTTTTTCATAACAAGCCAATGGACTAATCTTGCTTCAGCAGTTGACAGGAGAATGGCAGTTTTGTGCAGAGCAGATTATGGTGTGGGTTTATTTTTCAGCAGCTGGGCTCAGCCCCTTAGTTCTGGTGAGAGAAGTTCTTAATACTGCAACATAGTCAGACATTTTGTACCATTTGAAGCTCCCAACTCTGTGGGGACAGTTTGAAGATGGCCGCTTCCTCCTCCATCATGACTGACAACCTGTCAACCTGTTTTGGACTTTTCTAGAATCAGCCACCAGACACCATCCTGTCAGCTCAGCCCACTCCTCAGTCACCCGTCAATCAGCTCAGACCAGCTCCACCTGCTGCCTTTCATTACTGCCAACTCTGCTCACCTGTTCCCCTGTCTACATATACCTGCCTCAGCTAACTCATCAGTGCCAGAATGTCTCGTCTTGACTCATACACTGCAGCTTTGATGCTTCCAGTTCCTGTGCCCTCTGCCTGTTGGACTCAGTTTTTCTGCTTATGATCACTTCTTACTGTGGAGGTTTTCCAGTGTCTGTGTGCTGCTTATCTGCCCTGTGTCCTGTGAGTTTGTGCTGTCTGCTCTGCCCGCTCTGGTGAACTCTCGGTCTGCATCTCTGTTCAAGTCTGTCACTACCTGCTTCTCCAGATCAGTATTGGTTCTGCCAGTCCCCCCCACCTGCATCCTCTAGTCTCAAGCTCATTACTGTCTGCCTGCCTCATCAGCCACTATTCTTTATTGCAATAAACATTTTAGAACTAAACTCTGTCTGGGTGATATTGGGTTGTCCAGCTTTATTCATAAAAATAATACGTAAAGCAAGAGCCTTGAATATATGGGTGATGAAGTTTGGAAGAATTTGAAAGGGTCTTTTGACATCAACCCAATTGAAAAACTTTAGGATGAAATGGAGCAGAAACTCAAAACGAAGGCCTCCTCACCAAACCTCAGTGTCTGACTTCACAAATGTGCTCGGAAAAAAAGTCAAAAAGTCCCATAAACATGATTCTTAGTCTTTTGGACAGCCTTCCCAGAAATGATCTGACATTGTATTTTTTTCCAGAGTATACACACCCTTTCCCCTTATTGACTCCAGTCTCCCACAATCCTGCAAGGACCAAGGAGGTATAGGGAGTGCATGCATGGATGAGTCGAAACGTGTCCTTAAAAGCTGACTACTATTAATTCAAAACCCACGGGAAAGCTTCTCCTAGATTTTCTAAACTGCATCACAATGCAGATACTATGTATATACACCGGAATGCTCCACATTATCCCTCTTCTAATAAACCCACCTACCACTTTAAGGCTACAGAGATAGCCATTCACTGTTCTAAGAAACAGGAACATAAATTATGTATAACTGCTAGAGTAGGACATGCAAATGTGAGCAGCAAGCGTTGCTCATTTTAGGTGTTGATACAATCTAACCACATGAGAGTTAACTCTTGAGATTACTTTTTTATATGTTTTGTAAAAAAATATGTTTTCAAAACAGGCTGTTCCATCTGCAAACTACAAAGTGCTCCAGTAAAGAATATGAAAAGGCACTAAAAGCTACAAGCCACAGATCTGCCACATCACGGTGTCACACGTTCCCTCCCATCCATGGCTCTTCTCCCCTCTCTGCCTCTCTTTCCCTCGAGCATTACATGAGGTGTAGCAGCAGAGACCTCGTGAATTATTGAAGCAGACAAGACAATTGTCAAACCCACATGCGTGCACTCACACACATAAACAGTAACAGTATCCCTACCCTCAGGGGAGGAAAACGAGATAATGACCAATTCAATCTGACATAGTTTTAGGGGCCATAAACATCGTAGAGATAGAAGACAACAAGAGTACAGTAGAGGAGCAATGGTGAAAGTGGGGAGGTGTGAGAAACAGAGACAGGGAGCCTGTGATTTATTGTACATTATAACACTTAAGTAGGATAGGCAACTTTAAAACCATGATTGGTGCAGGGTGGCCTATTTTGCAAACATGACCTTGCCCCTTCCATACTAAAGCAGTTTCCATCCAAAAATAATACTGAGCCCTACAAGGTATTCTATGAATGACGGTGTTAATTCATTTTTACTAACAACGGACATGATTACAGGAAACAAGCCGGGGCAGACAATCAGTCTCAGTGTGGTGCTTGTGTATAAATCATAAGATAAAGCTCATTATGTGGTACTGGATAGAGAAGAATGTGGGTCCAAAAGGGCGTGACAACATACTGGAGAACAGGAAAGGAATTTCAGATAAGAAGCCCACTTTCTAGTCACACAAAGGCTTCATGTTGTATTCTGCAATAGCTAGATCTAGTTTTCTCCGTAGAGGAGTCCTGCCTTACATTAACTGATCATTTCTATTTTTAATGTGTTTTTCAAGGCATGCATGGTGGGCTTGCTTGTTGACAGCTCTGGTCTTAGAGAAATGTTATCAAAAACGGCAGAAAAATTGCTTTGTCCCCCTATTAAATGAATAATTGTACCATGCTCTGTGATCTCCTGACTTAATAACCTGCACCACCAACTGCTTGATATGTTTGTGTTGCAGTGAAATAGCATTGCTGCTCTGGCACAGAAAACTAACCTGGCAAATGTTTTGACTGTGTAAAGTGAAGTGAGTGAGGGGAAAAACTCCAGCTGTACATTCATCCTCACACACTACCAATCATCCAGTGGGCTGTATCAGGACCAGGAGGAAACCCTAACATTGGTTTTCCTGGCAAACCTCGCCATCTTATACTGGATACTCTACAGCCCTTCTGTCCTGGTGTTCCCCAGACAGAAGGGCTATAGAGAAGCTTAAGTAATTATGTGAAAAATCTGCCGATTGTCAACTTTTTATGCGATTACTCAATTAATCGTCAGAATAATTGATTGATAAAATAATAGTTTATGACAGCCCTAGTTGTGATACATTTCAAACAGATGCCATTAAGTAATCAATCAATAAAAGAAAAAAGACCTTGTGCTCTCAAGAAAAGCAATGCTGAGACTCTAACAACGATGTCCTTGATAGGTAACAGACAGGCAAATAAGGCTGTTGTGTCATCTTTTTTCATAGATTCAACCAATAAAACACATTAAAGAAAGACAAATAAAATCCAGGTACAATATGAAAGAAACATAGAGGCTGCCAAACCAAGAACCCCCACCCCACCCAAAAAATATTAATAATAAAAAAAAAAAATCACACAATCTACACAAAAGCTTGATCCAGCACACAGCAGGGGTAGCAACTTCATTAATATCAATTAGAACAAATAAGCACTCACCAAAATCCTCAGAAAAAGAAAAATATCATGACTTAAAGCTTTGTTTTAGTCTTACAGGAAAAACAAGATGATAGAAGAAAACTATATATGGTTAATGCATGAAATTATGCACAATTTTGTCATTTGCAAGATATGAAGAGGTGTAGATCAGCTCATTACTTTGATTCACGGATGCACACACATACACATACACACACACACACACACAAACCTCCCCCATAAAAACCAGCGTGCTGCTGAAGTGTGAAGAATAAAAATATGACAGTTTTATAGACACTTCGGCAACAAAGGGATATCTTCCCATCGTTAATATAATGTAGATTTTCACCAAAAATGACAGGCAGTCATAATATGATTCACAGTGTAAAAAAAATAAAACTGAGACTTTTGAATGAATACCTTTTCAGTGCTGAAAATGTAATCTGAATACTAAATATGGTAAATAAAAATGTATACCAATTATAATTTTCACACCTTCAAACTGTTATAACTTTCTAATGATCAATTTTACATTAATTTGTTTCTTTGTTTATTTATTATACCTTGCCTGATCCTAAATGCCCTATCTACAGCATAATTAATTAGACAGCAGTGATTTTAGTATTTCTAAATGCTTTTTTACACATGCTCCATATCCCCTGATCATATAAGCATGTGGAAGGTTCTTTTTTTACTTCTCTAATTTTCCCATGGAATAAAAACAGAATTGTTTATTTCCACAGCCTTACAATAATGTAGATACATGGATTATAGGAAATCTGCACTGTCGCTAAAAAAAATGCACAAACATGGTCCTAAGCTGGTGGCAAATAACACAAAGGAAAAATAAGCAATAGCAGAGCTGACTGGATGGTTTCGATAACATGTGATACCAACTGATGATGATGATCCTTGTCCAAAAAGTCCGATATCAGTCCCTTTGAGAGCGATATGAATACCATGAATTAATCCCTCAACGCTTCATCAATGATCCATTCATGCCCGCGAGAAAGAGCCATCATTCAATCATTTATGTGTCAGAGCCAGGCTAGTCATCTGATGCTGGATCACAAAAGAAATAATGGTTCCGTTTTGCCGCTTTACTATTCCTGAAATCCAAATACTTTTCCAAGGGATGATACAGCATAATTCATGACAAACCTAACTATGACGTGCGTGCCGGTAGCACAGGGGTAGCACACACAACCAAACTTACGAATACCTTTGTTCTCGATGCGTCTGAACCAGGTTTGACTCTGCTTTTGTCGCATTTCTTCCCCTCTCTCTCAGCCTACATTTAGTAAAGAACACTAGTGCCACAAAAAAAAAAAAACATATGACTTTGACATTTCTTATAAGGCTAGTAAAAGGAAGCTCTTGGTGGTTGGACCCATCAATGTATTTTATTTTCTGAAACTTTCTGCTCTTTTAAAATATATAGAAACATTACAAACAATTACATGGAGTAATAGGACATGCTCAAAAGTCTTTTAGGCAGCTGATAATACTTTTTTCTGAAAGGAATCAAAAATAAATACATGCAATTATTTCCTTTTAAAAAATTATGGGTTTTATCCTTCTCAGGATGATGAAATATGTTGGTGCTTTATCTGAAATCAACAAACACAAAAATCAGCACTTTGAAACCCAGGGTTCAACATTTAAAAAGAAAAAAGGTTCAAATTAATTCTCAGCGTTGAATGTGTTAATCTTGCAAATCCAACAGATTAAAGAAGTATGAAGGGTATAGAATGAACTCTGGTAGTTATTAGTTCATTATGAATGCCAGCTCTACAAGTGTAGTACAAGCTTTGCAAATACAATAGCAATGTGTGTTTTTTTTATTTGTCTGCCTTTTTATCACTTACAGCCAGAAATCCAAATACGGAACCCACAGTGGCTTCACTGTCTCGCTAAGCAACAAATCCGACAGCATCTCTTCAAAAGACTTTGCAGCTTAGCAGGAGAGCTTCATATCAGCACCCAGAAGGCTGACAGAAAGACAATTCCCATAGAGCAAGAATTAAACTTGGAGGGGCTGTCATGACAAAGCTGAGAGAAAAAAAAAATACGCACACTGACATGTACTGATGACGGATTGCACAATTCTCTCATCCCTTCAGCCCTGTGACTGTACATCTGTTCTGCTCAGTGTTGATTGGCTGCCTATTAAAGTTCCTCTCCATCTTCCTCTCCCAGGTTCCTGTTTCATCATCATTGACCCTGCCTTTTTGTTGTCGTAAACCCAAACTTGCATGTACACACACTGAAACACCCTTTCAGACAACCTATACATTCTCAGTTATAAGGGCAGTGGCGTTAGTCTTCTGTGTGACCAAATTGTCCTCTGCTGATTTTTTTTTTTTTTTTACCTGGCCTCTCAAATGCTAACAGAATATGTTAAAACTCAAATCTGGGTTAACTCTCCCTATACATTCAATGCTCAACCTCTCCAAGACTTCCACAGTGCGTGAAAGCCTGAGTGTGTTTATGCATCAATATGCAGAGACACAAGTCAGTGAGACAAGACATATCTATTTTCACACAGTTTAAGGAGGTACTGCATGACAGGGGAAAGCAAATACACACCTGGAATGATGCAATTTGACATTTGTAATTTGAATTTTCTGAAAACACACACAAAGGTTGATTTTTACATAATATCTCATCTGGAATTAGAAAAAAGTACAACACCGGGAGAGCTGACAGTATTTTGGATTACAATAAACAGCCAAACTGGCAGAAACCATAAATGTATGGTCGATAGATCCACTTAATGGGGACTTTATGCAGGCTTCTGCGTGTAACGTAGGAGGTGGCTCCAGGGGGGCTTATGAGCCACACCCTTCCCTTCCCCCTTGACTGAATAACAAACCCAGGCTTTGCACATAGCACACCAGGGCAAAGACAAAGATACACTGAGCACATCAATTTATTTAGGATGAGCAGGGGGGGGTGTGTGCTTCCAGGTGTGAATGTGTTCACGGCGAGGCCGAGGACTGCTAAAAGAGAACATGCATGCTCAGCAAAACCTTTTTTTCCATGAATGAAACAGGAGTGAGGAAAAAGAACACAAAAAAAGCAACCTGAGCAAGTTGGGAAAAAAAATAAAATGTCACATGTTTCTACTGCAGAACAACACCCGGTAACATGAATTTTTCTAAATGATCAGTGAGCCAAAGCCGGTGTCTTTGACTGGCAGGCCTGAAGAGGCTGTCATCTCAAAGTGAAGCTGATAAACAATGACAACATTTAATTCCCACTGCGGGAGCGAGTCGAGACAGGCCGCTCTAATACTCAACACTCATGCTATTTATTTGAGCATTTTTTTCCCTACATATCACCAGGTTCATTAACTAATGAATTGACAATCTGGTGCTTTGCAGGCATCCGGTGTCCTGCAGAAGTATGATTTAGTTCCTCTCTGTTCGCTCGGCAGCACGCAGCAGGACAGACAGGATTTCAGGCCGAAAACAGTGACAGTCAGAGAGGGGAGGGGCAGCACAGGCAAAGCTTTTGAGGGGAAAAAAATGGGTTTAGAAGACTTCAAATAAATTTTCCAGATCTTGAGCTAAACAGTAAAGCTGTGAAAATAATGATTACAGCAGTTTGTGTAATTTGTCCAAACACTGTTTTCCTTCCACAAAAACAAAGAAAATAAGGGGTAGAATTTCATTTCTACCAAGTGTAGTCTAAAATTTCTTGAGGCAAACTATCAACTATATCAAAAACAGCTTTTTTCCCCACCTTTGTTAATATTGATTAACCAAAGCAATACATCCAACCATTGAGCAACATTTTGCTAAAAAGAGATTGAAAAGACTACACTGCTTACCGTGCAAACAACGTGGAAATGTTTTTAAAAATTAAAGGGTAAAAGACATCGTCATAAAGATGTCTACAGAGGTATCAGAATGGTTGAAAACTTGTGAGGAGAGCTGTCCCTATCCAATCACAAGTTCGGTATTACATTAGGATCCCGATCAAGCAATTTTTTAAATGATCAGAAGAGTGGTTGACTAAAGTGTTTGCCGTTGTTGTGCCGTCTTTGAGTTTATAAGCTATGTGGCTTCTTTTTCTGTAGTCACCTTTTAAAAATCACAGCCTTCTCTCCTGTGCAGAGCTGGAAAAACTGTCAGCTGTGCCAGGGTTCTCAGCAGGATATTTTGACAGCGTAATGATAAATATTGGGGATGTGGCTGGGGGGGATGTGATTTGTTTGCAGATTTGTAGCTGCAGTATTCCGCCACGCAGCTGAGCGATGCGTGGTGCAGCTCGAAGGAGGAGCTCAGACCGACAGAATCCCATCACTGGGCTGTCCGGCTAGCTAACAGCAGCTAGCGTTCACTAGTGTTGTCTGGGAGGTTTACAACTTCACTGATGCAGATCCGAGAGCTTTGACCTTTTCATGTTGCTCTCAAACATCCATGTTGTACTATTAGCTTAGCACATTGTTTTTTTTTTGTCTGTCTTCCCACGGGACGTTTCAACGAACAACGCCTTTGTTTTCATCTTGTCTACAAAGAGGGTAACATGTTTTCTTCTGGCCCGTAAGTCCGTCCGTCCGTCCGTTTTCTTCCGCTTATCCGGGGTCGGGTCGCGGGGGTAGCAGCTTCAGTAGGGAGGCCCAGACGTCCCTCTCCCCGGCCACTTGGGCCAGCTCCTCCGGGGGAATCCCAAGGCGTTCCCAGGCCAGCCAGGAGACATAGTCCCTCCAGCGTGTCCTGGGTCTTCCCCTGGGCCTCCTCCCGGTGGGACGTGCCCGGAACACCTCACCAGAGAGGTGTCCAGGAGGCATCCTGACCAGATGCCCGAGCCACCTCAACTGGCTCCTCTCGACGTGGAGGAGCAGCAGCTCTACTCTGAGTCCTCCCCGGATGACTGAGCTCCTCACCCTATCTCTAAGGGAGAGCCCAGACACACTACAGAGAAAACTTATTTCGGCCGCTTGTATTCGGGATCTCGTTCTTTCGGTCACGACCCAAAGTTCGTGACCATAGACGACTGGCCGGCAAAGACAAAGACCGTCTTTGCCGGCCAGTCTTTGCGGCGTCTGACAGTACTTTTCTTCTGGCTGCTCTCCAAATGTTGGCAGACTTAATCTACCAGCAGCAATTCATTATTTGGGTCAGGTGAGCAGGTGCAGAAAGGAGACGGGAGTGTATGGTCACTGCTGCCAGAAGAAGTGCGACAATTTGGCCAGATGTGAATTGGTCAGTGGGGGAAACCCTGTGGACATGGAGCCAAGGAGTCAGCCAAAGAGCCGTTAAACTGATTGAAAGACAGTCTAATGCCCTAATAACGGCGTCATTTTGACAACTGACAACGTAACGACTTGTTACCCTAAAAAGCGCTGGCAAGAACCTTGTATGCCCATTTTTTGCTGATCAACCAAATCTACGTGTTACTATGTTTTTAACTGTCCACAATTCCTTTCAGAGTGAAACTGTGCTGGTTGCTGCAGCTCCCCGTCTGTCTGGACATGCTGTGCTCACATATTCACAAACAGCTCTCCGTGCAGGAAAGAAACTATAGAGTTGCTGAAATGTACTTCATCAAATCTTATGATATTTAAAAAAAACTTTGAAGATTTGCAGTGGCACGTCTTTTATTGTGAGTTTTCTTTACACACCATTAATTTGGAAGAATAGAAATATATTTTACAAACCATATTATCAACTAATATCAAAACAAAGAGTAAACTGGCTTACATCAGCCCAGGTCTTCATCCACATTGAAGACTGTTTTTGTTGGGTCAGAAAATTAGTTAAGCGCAACACAATCACTAACACACCTACAATTGCGTAGTCCATGCTGCAATGCTGGTTAAATGTTGTTTATTATTCACCAAGCAGGCTAAATTCAAACAAGACACAGGACCTAAAAATGTAAACGTTTCTACATGTTTCTGGGCTGATAAAGACAAGAACTGGTTGACATGAAATAGTCATAAATGAGGTGTTCATGGACGTCTGATGCTTTGAGGGCTCTCACAGCGAAACTGTCCAACTTGAATAACAAATAAAATTTCCTTTAGGCAACAAAGGTAAATTTGTAAAAAAACATAATGTAGAGAAAGTACTTTTATGGGGGAACTTCAAAGCATTTATCTGAAAATACAAACACTATAAATCTTATTCCTTGTCTTAATTTGCGTCCGAAAAAAAAACAAATTCCCTAATGAATGTAGAGGCAGGTAAAATTCCAAATGCATGCTAAAAACAAACCAAAATAGAGAGAAAAAAATCAATAAGAAACGAGGAAGGAGTTTTATTCTGGTGCACTTCTGACAAATGCTATTTAATTCACTAAACTACAGAAATTACATGTTTGACTGAGAAGAGCAGCCTGTGATCAGTGTGCTGGCACTGTGTATGCGTCTGCTTCCACTTTATGTAAATCAGTCCAGTTATTCTTATTCTCTGCGGCCCGAACTCTGTCACTAAGTTTTTATTGGCTGCTTGAGTTGTCTTTTGTTTATTTTTGCTATTTTTCTCCCGCCGCTCCAGCTGTACTGTGCATATTCAGATATTTTCCATCCTGACCAGAATGCTTTGATGCACAGGGAAGCTGAAGGCTCACAACAAAGTTGACCCTGTCTGAAACAGAAGCGCAGATGAAGTCAGCGCCGCATACAAATGTGACTGTATTCTCTGCAGCTATTCTGTATTAGCATAAAAGCTTGTGAAAATTAAAATGGGAACTATAGCCTGAGCAAAAATGACATATTGTTTTCATAAACAAGCACAAGCAATCCGGCAAATGTGGAACAAAGGTGCACAATCATATTTGCGGAGTAAGAAACAAATTCTACTTTGTTAATGGGAATAAAGATTACCTACAACAATTCTCACAATAACAAATCAAATCAGTTATCTAACAGGCAATTAGAGTTACACAATTATGTGATTTCTTTTATAAACTTGGAAAATTAACATGTCCCAATTTTTTTCTACAACTCTTTACTTTTTTCATGTCAAATTAAGCTGAAATCTGCTTCCTTATGAAATACATATTGAATATCATAAAGTTGTTAATAAAAAACTGTTGTTATGGTAATAAGACAATTTAAAAAAAACATCTACTTCAAGTCTTTCCTGCATTAAAATTAGACAAGACAAAAATAGCGTATTCATCCCAACCATACTACACTTTACAGTCTAATGATTAGTACTCCAACTAGACAAAAAGGATTAATCAACCCCTATTTTTCCTCACTGAACTCTGACTCTAACTATTGGACTGGCTCCTCTGCCTGAGCATGGACACTCATGCATAATGCAAGAAGGAGCAAATGGCTCATCAGTGGGGATGCCAAGTGAAACATGGCAAGCAGGGGAGAGCGGTAAAGAGGAGGAGTCACAGAATGAGGTGCTGGGGGAAGCCGGGGAGGAGGAAGGGGGAGAGACAAAGAGGACAATGGATAAGGGGACACAGGGTCAATAGTAGCTTCACGATAATAACCTTTTAATAACAAATAATAATAATTGATAATAAAGGATAAACATGTCTGTGAAGCTTGTTATACCCTTAATATACTATACAGCACAATATAAAAGATAATTATTCCTAGCAGACTAACTATGAAGTTGCTGCAGTGTGCAGGGTTTTCAAGTCAGCAGAGCATAATCCTCTTTTTAATGCTGAGAGAACGCAACAAAAATAAATAAATAAAACCGAAACACCTGAAAAGCTGCACCACACAAATCCATTTGGTTGACCTTGGAAAGAGTAACAGCATCAAATTATTATTTATACCTTCCCTTCCAAGTAAACTATTTTTAACAAAGCCCACAGGAGTCAAGAAAATTCAATATCTACTTAACAAAATATTCTCCTCTTCACAAGATGTGTGTGCATGGACTTCTGCAAGGCTCATTCTGTAATAACGCCATACAACAAGAAGAGAACAGCAAATTATCAATAGTGATTTTTTACATTGTAGTTGTCAGCTAAAGTTGAAAGATCATGACAGCCCTCATCACATACATGTCACATAGTTTGATTGAAGATTGTCAGTTATAATTGATGATGAACAAAATCACAAATTTCTTATGTGTGTTAACTTTCATTTGGGACAAATGAGAATACAAAGTGGGCTTCTGAGTGTGTTGTGTCGCAATAAATCTTCCTCAGCATCTGTTTGTTATTTGGTCATTAAATTTACCAGCTTGCAAGCTGAAGTCATCTTTGATTGGCACTGTGTTATGCCCCAATACCCATCTTTAGTTCAGTATATGTTGCGGCAGTGAAGGAACAGATCAAAACTATTATCTATACTACAGTTAGAAAAATACGATACATCCAATCCTAAGAAAAAGAGATATAGGGTATATTTACAAGTTGTGGAATTTTAACTAATTCACATATTGCTGTATTAAAAAATGGTTTTCACATGCAAACACATCAAGTTTACATACACTCATAACGAGTATGACTGCCACTATCTGCGCCAGCTCAGGAAGCTCAACCTGCTTAAGGAGCTGCTGATCCACTTCTAGAGAGCCATCATCCAGTCTGTCCTCTGCTCATCCATCACTGTCTGGTTTGGCTCTGCCACCAAAAAGAACAGGGCCAGACTGCAACGTACAGTCAAGATTGCAGAGAACAGCATCAGTGCCTGCATACACTCCATTCAAGACCTGTACATCGCTAAAGTCAGGAAATGGACTGGTAACATCACTGCAGATCCATCTCACCCCAGTCACAACATGATCCAACTTCTCCCCTCTGGTAGGCACTACAGAGCACTGTACACCAAAACCAACAGACTCAGGAACAGTTTCTTCCCACAAGTCATCACTCTAATGAGCAGCTGACTCTAATAACAGTGCTGTTTATTTGTAATATTCATATGATCATATTCTATACAATGTATACCGAATCCACCAACTTAATGTACATAACACGGTATATAATACTAATTTATTCCAGCATTCCCAGTCTCTGCATGCTGAGGACATGTATGTTTGTATGTGTATGTGCACCTCTACATCATTTCCACCCACGACATGTACATAATGACAACAATGGAAATAATGTTTACACCTGCATCATTTGCACATACTCTTATTGCACCATTGCATTATTGTCTTAGTTGGTCTGCTTGTTTATACTGCATTGATATGTGTCCTCTAAACTGCAGACTGTGTTTGATTTTTTTTATTACTGCATTATTGTGTTATAGTGTTATTGTATAAGTAAGCACACTGTGAGCATTTTATAATCCGGAGTCAAATTCCTCGTATGTTTAGACATGACAAGTAAATAAAGCTGATTCTGATTAACTTCTTGCTTTTTATTACCTGTTTTGAACAGTTATTTTTCTCTGGAAGGAAGTATTATACAAAGAAACATGTTAATTATTTTCACAACATCAGAACTGAATTCACAAGTTTAAATTTATTATTTATTTAAAACACTTGGTGAATATGTACACTGTACAGACTAAAAATACACACACATATACCACCCATTCATTTTCTGTAAATACTACAACCTGGTGTCCATCTGTGATTAATTGTCAGTGGACAAGAGGTAGGGTTTATCCTGGACACGTCGCCAGTCCATCGCAGCACAACAACTTTACACACACACACACACACACACACACACACACACACACAGTTATTGGACTTAGGAAGGAGGTCTTAATGCCTGGAGAGTAGTCATGTATGCATCAGAAGTAAATTCAAACTACAAACAGAACATTCCTTTTATTTTGTTGTAATCATTCTTTATGTTCAGAATTTTGGTCAGTGCCTACTATTTGTAAGTGCTTTATAAATAACTTTGGCTTGGCTTCTAGCTGCAACTCTGTGTGCAACCTGTACATTCCTCCAGCTGCCTAAATATTTTATTAAGCGATGCAAAAAGTTCGGGAATGTAATGAAAGGATTGACTTAGATGTTTACTTAATTCCTTGGACTAGTGTTGGTCAACCAAGTTAGTGCTGTCAAACAATTAAGAAGATTTAGAGAAGGTGAGAATGTATTTTTAGAGCTATTTCTGAACTTCTCCCGATTCCAAGCTCATCTGTTCAAATAACTGTATCTGAGAACCATTTTTTTCCATGTGTCCCTGCATCACCGAGATCTGGAAGAACTCCCAACCTCTAACCATAATAATGGCAAATTGGTTAGCATATTCAGGAAGGGGAAAGGCCAACTGGGGGCTGTTGGAATATCAGGTTCATTGTCTACTGTAAAGGAAGTTTTATGTTACCAAGAATTGAAAGGCTTGTTGACCAACAAAGGAGTGCCGACTGCAAAAATCAACATTTGAAAGCTTAACTATAATTAACTACAATACAAAAAAGTGAAAACATTGCGTCTTGTTATATCTGCGTGTTATGTGAAATCTATGTGTACTCTGAGTAAGGGTCTCATCAAAATGTCATTACGACAACACATAATGTCAGTAAAGATTCTTGATTTTTTGCAGCTATCATGCACAAGCTACCATATTTTTCGGACTATAAGGTGCACCGGATTATAAGGCACACCGTGAATTTACGTGTCTATGTGTGTCTTTGTCCACATATGAGATGCACCGGATTATAAGGCGCATTGCCTATTATTCCCAAGTGTGTACTATCACTTCGCCCCTCTGGTAAAGTGACCAGAATTCCTCGATTTATGGGGACAGACCCCATTTTGGATGACCTGTCCCCGGCAAAAGCTGTTCCCGCAAATGTCCCCAATTTCAGTGTATCATGATGGAGTAAAAAAGTTTAGCGCAATAATAAACCAATTTGCATTTGGCAAAGCTCTACGTAGTAGTGCTTTCCGAATGCAAATTGGTTTATTGTTGCTGAAGCTGCACAGGGGCGCAGATTGGCTCCAGTTACTCCTGGGTTCAAGTCCTACCCTTGCCCTGGGTCTTTCTGCATGGAGTTTGCATGTTCTCCCTGTGCATGTGTGGGTTCTCTCTGGGTACTCCAGATTCCTCCCACAGTTCAAAAACACGACTGTTAGGTTAATTGGCCTCTCTAAATTCTCCGTAGGTATGAGTGTGTGCGAAGTGTTTATTGTTGCTAGCGTGTACTCCAGTTGCAGACTGCCTTACATGAATGCACTTCTAGTTTCAACATCATTGTCAGGTAGTCTTGTAGACAGCTCAGGGGTCCGATCAGGTAGTGACACAGTGTACCGTAATGCTCCGAATATCCAGTGAGTGGAGCGGCTTCGTTGCTAACCAAAGCTGTACTTACACATTTTAACAGATTTTTGAGCGTATTGTACCACATAAAATCGGCCAGTAAGCACAACGGTAACCATATATAACGTGCACAGGAATAAAAGGCGCCACATCAATTTATGAGAAAATTTAAGGATTTTAAGTGTGCCTTTTAGTCCGAAAAATATGGTACATGCCTTCTGGACAAATGTTTTATGGTCAGAGGAGACAAACGTTGAGCTATTTGGCCACATTTACAGATAACTATGTCTGGGAAAGTCAACATAGGGCTTTTTTATTTTATTTATTTAATTTAAATAACACAGTTCTGTAGTAAACTTACAAAGAAAAGTCACTCTCTACACTGGTAATGGAAACATACCACAAGAAAAGGCTCTAATATCCCATACACCTCAGTGCTTCCAAAAGCCAAGCTGGCCTCACAGACCTAAACAAGGCATTGGCTGCAACTCAGCACAGTTGATATAGAGCGTTACAAATAGAATGCACATCAGAGATTTTGTGTTCTAAAGTGTAAATCAGTATGGTGACATTTGAGGCCTTATGAGTTTTGTTTTCAAGCATCACTGCTACTGAAGGAACTAATCTTGGCTGAAGTTCAGTAAACTGTTCTGTCTGAGTGCACTTCAGCACAACCCATCCCCCGTTAATCCACACTGGTTTCAATGTGTTTCTGAATTAAATTCCCCAGCCTGCTGGTCACACAGATCTTCTGTAGTCAGTACTTCACACCACCGAGCCAGGAGGCTAGCTAATTCAATAAGCACAGCGACAACCTTGCTTTGTGGCTGAAAAAATAACAACAGCAGGAGATGGGATGGCGGATGTGGACTTTAAACCCATATGCCATGCTCGTCATTTAAGAAAAAGGCAAGATGGCGAAAATAAAAAATAAAATACAAGCTGTATTTTTTTGAGTAAAAAAATTATTTTTATACAATAAATATATCCACTTTTAGGCATGGTGGTGATGGTATCATGCTGTGAGGCTGTTTCAGTGTAAAAAGAGCTGGTGCATTGCACAAAGTTAAAGAAACAATAAAGTGGGTCTCCTTCAAAATTCTTCAACTTAACATCAAATCAAGAGCTAGATGCTTGAAACATTGGCATTGAAAAGCAATCATTCTTACCTCAAATGTAAAAAAAATATAACCTAGCAAAACTTGCACTTACTTGTAGAAATCAGTAGGTGTAGATGTATTTAGTTTACTTTGTTTCTTACTGACACTCAAATTAGCGGCAATCCCCCCAAGATATAACAGATTTCTAAACGACTCCGTGGTTGAATGTTAAGTGCACTTTGACTCATATTCATACAGATTTTATTTGGCCGTCAAAGAAGAGAGAAATAAGTAAGCTAGATGGAGGTAGAAAGGAGACACTGTGGCGCGAGCCACAGTCACTGCTGCAGGAGACAAATTACGAGCAGCAGGTTCCTTCATGTGATAGGTCAGACAACACACACACTCACAAACACACATAATCACCACAGCCGCTCGTGCATCTGTGCGGCAGCATAGCTTGAAATATTCAACATAAATGTCACCCCTATCTATTACAATTCCTTTCCCCTCCTATCCCTGCTTGCTCTCCTCCACTATCTCCCATCCCCCACTGACAGTTTGCCATTAACAAGTTTGGTTTGCACAGGAAACCAGAGAGCGGCATTAGGAGAGAGCAGTGGAGATGCGCACACGCCAGGTAGCCCAGCTCTGCTTGGAGCAGGCTGTCATGGACATCTTTCACATCACAGCTGATGTACTGGGCCAAGATGGCCAGCTCTAATAAGGCCAAAGTTACCCCTCAGTCTGCTGAAACGTCTGGGGAACATGTTAGGAGGCAGACAAGGACATTAGGAGCATGGCATCACTTCTGTAACGGTCAGCAGGAAAATAACTGGAGATTGGGAAGGTTTGGTACCGTCTGGCCAAGGCTCAGATGAGGTTTTGTAAGGAGTTTTTTCTTACTCAGGATAGTCAGAGGAGAATATTGTACCAATTCTTGAAAAACACCAAGACAAGAATAAAAGGCTGAGTGCCAAGATGTGTTCTCTGTTTATTAAATATTAAATATAATCTAGGAGGAACCCAGGCCTTTTTGGTTGTCCTCAAGGAGTTGGCTGTGTTTCACACAGTTGGAGATCATACACCATTCAGTGAAAACTGTATCACATCATGTTAATTGAACAGAACCAATATTTATGGGAGCTAGATAAACTCATATTGCTGGCCATCTTGGACACAAAATAGACTCAACTTGCAACATTACCGGCTTTTTTACAACCTACATCCTGTGTAAAACTCAAAAGGGTAGACTATGTGCTCATAGTCTCAAACGTTTTATTGCTGAAATATTATATGTATAGAATGCACCAAATAGACTGGAAGAATATATATAATAAACATCTGGAAATATTTTAAACGGACTATGACAACAAATTGAAAATTTCTCAGGTTTTGGGGATATAATATGGTCTGCTGTGCACTGCCATGTGAATGTCAAAACTGAATACCAACGGACGTGCTCAGGGGAGGTCAGTTATGTTGCTTTGTTAAAAAAAAACATCAGATCAAAAAACAGGTTATCTTTCTACGTATTCTGTAATCCATCGTGCCAACTGCCTTCCCTCCTCTCCTCTCCTCCCCTCCCTCCAGCTGATGCACCGGCTGAAGAGAAGGAAGGTGGAGGAGTGAGCAGATGGCAGCCCCAGATCAGCCTCCCTGTATCGGCTCCAACCAGAAGGCAGCGCCGCTGAAGGCGCTGAAAGCACGGCCTCAAACTAACTTCACAGCGGTTACTAAAATGGAGAGCTGATATGTCCGAGGGCAGTCTAAAATGCATGAAGGTTCCACTTACTTAGTACAAGAGAATAACAGAAGAGTGGCTGAAGTTCATTTATGGGGACTTTACTGAACAATGTTTCCTGTGGGGGAATTCAAGTTGTGGTTTTCGAACGAACGGTTTAAAAAAAACAACTTCTGTAGCAACACTGAATGTGGGGACGCTGTCATTAAATATAGGTTTATTTCATTTCTAAATGCTGTCAAATGTAAGGAAGGTGTGTTTGTAACTTAAACAAATCCGGTTGACTAACTGAAGCCAAACTGTTGTCCGCGCCGTAATTTTCCTGTAGCAGCCAGGGAGCACCTGGTGGAAAGCTGGCAGTCAGCTGCATATTCCTGTGGCGCAGCACAGCTGGGATCTCGCTAAAGTACCGTGGTGGTGTTCTCCCATTGGCATAAGTGCAGCCACAGCAAGCTTTCTGGACTTACAATTTTTACATAGTGCCAGTACACAACAAAAGTCAACTCAGGGTACTTTAGAAAAACAAACACATTCAATTATAATACACTGCAGTCAAGTTCAGTGTATTAATCCATTTGACAAAATATTTGCTATCTAAAGGAAACTTTCCAATAACTTTTCAGCAATCCCTCCTCCTAAACGAGCCTGTGGTGACAGTGGAAAGGAAAATGCACTTCTACTGCATCTTGGATGGTATGGGGTTTAGGTGTTATGTGTAATTTGCACATTTGCAGAATTTAAAACATTTGTTGCAATTAGGATAAACACTATTTCTGCTTAATTTAAAGCTCTTTTTCTGATATGAATCAGATTTTTGCAGTTCATCTGGGCTTGCAAAAATCCAATCATGTAACATGGATTGTAGACACATATTTAACGAGTGCCAAAGAAGTGAAGAAAGCTTGTAAAGTATTAGAGTATGTAGAGTATTAGAATATGAAAGAGATGATTTGACCATCAATTGTAAAACTTTTTTTTTAAACAGTAACGGTGAAGATATTAGACCTTTATGAGGACATTATGCATGATGGTTTTTATCAATGGTGGCTTGTCAACAGGTGGTGCTTGAGCAGTAAACATAAATTACAGAATTAAAAGTAATTATCATATCTGTTCACTCATAAAATGTGTCTGATTTTTTTAACTTTCAACACCCCCTTCCAGTTTGGATTTATCTGTTTGTATTGGGCAACATCACAGTGCATTGAAAAAAAATCCAGTCATTTATTTAAAAAAATAATAATTCACATGGCTTTTGCTATAAGAAAGAAAAGAAAAAAAGGGAAAAAAATTGTTTGTGCCACCCAGACTTAAATCCAGCATGACAAACCACATTCTGCAGCAATTATTCCAGCACAGACTCAACCAGTTATCCACTCAAACAAATTCTTGTGAGCAGAAAAATTAATTATTAACTATCTACCAAAGCACCAACTTATACCAAACAAAATAACAATGTGCTTTTAAAAAAAGAGGTAAAATGTGCCAAATCCAACTAATGCTAGTGTAAATTGAGCAATCCCCGCCCCCCCTCCCCGAAGATTCAGCTTGTGCTTTGTTAAATATTTCAAAACAAATCATCCTTACTATGCTTTTTATCACAAAGGACACAAACCAGACCTAGAAACAGGCAGAGGTGGGTCGGGTAGCCAAATATTGTACTCAAGTTAGAGTAACACTATGTCAACATGTGTTTACTCAAGTAAAAGTAAAAAGTAGTCAGCCAACAAATTACTAAGAGTAAAAAAGTATTTGTACGATATGGCTACTCAAGTACTGAGTAACTAATCATAACATCTGATTAAATATTTAAAAAAGATGTAATTGAACAGACAACGATATAAAGTTATGTGCAAATTCTGGTATTCTATAGACTAAAATTAAGAAAACATACAAATAATAACATGACAGCTACATAAATTCAGGCAGAAGAAACACTTTTCTGAATCATTTTCAACATAAAACATGACAACAATACTTACAGCAGTTAATGCATATCCAGTATGTTAGAACACTGCAAACTATTTCCAATGACAATATCTTCTGTTTACTGTTTGTTAGCTGGACATCCAAATGGCTAAATGAGCTCAGCAGATAGAAAGTAACATTAAAACAACAAAACTTGTGAACAAATGGGAAGCGTCACTTTAACATAAACTTTAGGCGTGTCTCTCTGGTGCATTTTTGGTTAAAACGAGTATCTTCTTTATGCAATGAAGTCCCTCATGGTGGGTAGAGTAGCCAATTTAACTGAGTAAATGTAACTAGTTACTACCCACCTCTGGAAAAAGATCTAGAAGGACTTGACACACCTCATGTTTCCTTGATGCATTGTACAAAACAGGCCTTGCATAGATGGACAGATAAATAATGAGGAATAACTAGTTTCCTATTGGTTGGCTGAGGGAGAGTTAAGAAACATTTAATGTCTTTTCACATTTTTACCTCACAACCATAAATTCATAAAATTATTGGGCTTTTTGGGACACATGTCTGTGATTTAGAAGGAAATAGACACAAAGTTTTCCAACTTTGCTACTTTTAATCTGTAAAGTGTGGGTGAATATGTATTTAGTCTGATATGCCTACACAAGAGCTATTGGGATGCCACCTATATAGTAAATATAATTTTACCTATTTGTAATATAAAACCGATATAAATATACATCCTGTAAGGGGCCTCAAAAGACTGTTAGAGAACTTATAGTGAAGAAAGAGCAGCACGAATCCCACATCTGTCCAAACAGATCAGGGAAAAAGTTGTTGAGATGTTTAAATCAGGATTAGGTTAAAAATCAATACTCAAAGCTATGCACAGCTCACCGAGTACTCTTTAATATTTCATCTAAATAAGTAAAGACAATGACATACCACAAATCTACCAAGACAGGGCCGTTAAACAGCAACCAACACAGCAAGGAATTAAAGAAGCAGCCAGGAGAAGCCCTTGGTAACTCTAGAGAAGCTGTAGGAATCCACAGCACATGTAGGATAATCTGTTGACAGGACAGCTATTAATTATCTCCTTCATAAATCTTGTCTAAATCTGAGGGGATGCTAAGAAGAAAGTTATTGTTGAAAGAAAGCCAAGCAATGATACTTTGCAGTTTGCTACAGGCAATGTAAGGAAAAAAAAACAACCACGTGGAACCATGCTCTGCTTAGGCGTGACCAAATAAACCTTTTGGTTTATGCTACGTGCAGAGGGAAATTGCTCATCACACTGATCGATCGCACCATCCCCATGGTGATACAGATGTGGCAGCATCATGCTGTTAAGATAGTCAGAGATTACGGGAATATTGGTAAGGTCAAATACTGGGCAATCATGAAAGAAAACCTTTCAGAGCATGTAAAACACTAGACATTGGGGCAGCAGTTCACTTTACAGCAGAACCATGACCCTAAACATACAGCCAGAGCTACCATTGAATGCTTTAGATTAAAGTATATACATGTGTTGAACCAATCAAAGCCCCAGCGTAAATCCAACCGAATTTCTGTGCCAAGGAACAAAAAACAGTGTTCTGTAAAGTATAGCCAAAACTATAGTTCTCTGGAAGTGCAAAGCTGCTATACACTGAAATTATGCACAACTTTATATGGTCTGTAGCACAAAGTCCCACCACATTGTTAATAATAATAATAATAATAATAATAATAATAATAATAATAATAATAATAATAATAATAATAATAATAATAATAATAATAATACCTTAGCAAGGTACTGCAGGTGGGATTTCTGCTTGTAAAGTTATTCATTGTATGAAATTTGACGTTGTTTTGTGTAGGCAAATGGAAGAAAATACGGGTGACATACCAGAAAGGCCAATTCTGATGAGGGAAAGATCAGGCGGTTTAGTGAGAAAGCAACTCATTCATTCAGAGCAGAAGAGAATCATTCCGCCATGTGCAGCACAGTAATTCTGTTTGTCTAAAAGTCTGACTGGCTTTCAAGCAGGGTTCCAACCTGCTGAGTTTCTACAAGGTGGATTACGCCTGCTGGCAAAAGCTCAAGTTCTCACTGGGTGTATCAAGGGCGCTGTGCGCTCACCCACACATGCACACAGAGGCGCGCGTTAACAAAGATAAGCCCCACTCGCACGCCTTTACGCACAAAGGGTCTAATTACATGCTCATTTTTGGGAGCAAGTTCGTTTTCTTTTTTTCTTTTTCTTTTTTTTTTTTTTTTTTGCAGCGCGACTCACATCTCTGAATCTGTTCCAGGATCGATCCTTGTTGTTCTGAGCCACGGTGCTCGGCCATTTCTCGTGACTGATGCCGTAGACCGCCGTCTCTGTGCTCAGCAAGAGAGCCAAGGCAGGTAGCAGAAAGAAGAGCATCTTCTGTAAGCAAAGAGAGAGAGAGAGAGAGAGAGAGAGGAGAAAAGGCTGACAGGGGAAGCACATGCGGAGGATGCTGCACAGTGTAGACTATGAAGAGAAAAAAAGTCTAATAGAGCACTTTGGAAGAAATCTTACAAGGCGCCGCATGATGAATTACATGTGCAATATATAATTCAAAACTTTACAGCAAGAATATCCACTGTTTATGTCTGGGAGTAGCGTGATAATTTCTCAAACTGCTTATCCTTTGTCTAATCGGATTATAAACCCTGGACAGTTGCCACCGTAGCAGATGGGGCAAACAATTACCCCCCAGTGCACCCCCCCCCCTCCCCCCTTTTTTTTATAAAGCAATTAACGGCGTCAACACAATTACCGCCCCCCTCACAGCTTTGTTCTGCCTTTTTTCAGCCTCCTCCATCAGTCTCAAACTATAAATGCTTCACTTTATTTTGTTATATTTATTTTTGGTTAATTCTATCAGCTTCCAAAAACAATTCGTTGCTTACCTTTGATGTTCTTATGTGTCCGATCTGGATTGAAAATAAGTCCAAGACGGCAGCGGGATCTCCTAGTTGCGCCCGGCTGCTTGTGGGACTGACTGGGGGGGAAAACAAGAGCGGAGCAGGAAGGACAAGTGAGAGGACCGGGAGCTTTCTCCTCCTCCTCGGTCATAAGAGACCGCCCCTTCTCCCTCTCCCCTCTCCACTCTCTCCATCTCTCTCTCTCTCTCTTCAGCTCAAGCCGTGTCATTGATTTTCAGCTGGTGGATTTTTTCCTCTTTTTTTTTTTACATTCACGCCAAAGCGAAGGCAGGATTTTCGAGCCATGTCAGAGCCCTGTTCTGCCTGTGCAAACACTAATTCTGGTTTAGTCACGCGCATCGCTTGTGTAATTTCACTTCACGTGCAATCTTATACTAAAAGTTAAATAAAACATTTAAAAAATATGGATTTATTTGTGCTGGCGCAAGTCAAGTGGAGGACGAATTTCTTTGATCGGCACATTTTTTAGAAGCATGGAGAAAAATGCAACTCACAAAAAGCTAACATTTTTAATTAAAGAAGGCATCCAGATCCCAAACAGGCCACACTCCTGGGGCTTCCATTGAGAAAGACTAAATCTTTCATTTTTAATCAGCGATCATTCTCCTTTGTGATCACTTTCTCTTTCATTTTAGCACTTATCCAGTCAAATTATTGCTCTGATGCCCGTGTCAATGTTTGGGGCAAGTAAGAATAATGGAAACCACTCCTCTATAGTTTATCTGTTCTGCTCTATTGACTTCTTTTGGGGAAGAGGGAGCAGTAACTCAATGAAGTTCTATTTCCCCAAGTCTCACATGAAAGGTTTTTTCTGTTTTAGCAGTCGTGTCTGTTATCTCTGTTGCCTTTGCTGATGTGCATGCTTGAGAAGGGTGCAGCTATTATGGATGAATGGGATATCAGATACAAAAAACTTGTTTTGCAATGTGAAAATACATTTCTGATTATGAAATGTGTTGTGTTGTGTTTCATTTTTTTTTAATTTTATTTTTGTATCTTTTGATCATTTTCAAGAAGTATCTTTACTCAATGTCCATCCATCCATACATCCATCCATACATCCATCCATCATTCCATCCATGCAACCTTACTGTCATGATTGGGTTTTGTTTATCACCCGCCGTTCAGGGTCCTGCTCCATCGCCGGCCTCACACATCTGGCTGGGGTCGCCCACCAGATAGGCTTCTGCATCTGGGTCGCCTGCCAGACACGCCGAGGCCTGCCTCCAGAACTCCCACCAGAGCCCTTAGTTCGCCTTTTTGTTTTTTGCTTTTTTTGGTTTTTTTTTGGACAGCTACCAGCCATTACCCAATCAGCTCAATCTGCCTTCAGCCTCCACCCTGTTCTAGGTCATCTCCACCTATTTCCACTAATTAGTTACTCAGTTCACCTGTTCACCAACCTTCATATGCCATCCTCTGCCAACTTTACCCTGTCAGAACGTCTCTCCGCACTTCTCTCTTCACTGCTCTCTTCTCATGTTTGATCACCCAGTGTGATGTGCCCTTCGCTACCAGGTACTTTATGATCAACCAGTTGGACTCTTCAGTTAAGTGTTGTCTGCGTGAGTTCCAGCCGTTTGCTGTTCTGGTGGTTTCCCAGCCTACATCGCTCGGTCTGGTCTCTCCCTACCTACATCATCTGGTCTCCTCCTCATTTCTGCCTGCCTGCACCGTCTGCCAAGATTCATCTGCCAAGTCTGGTTCTATTTGTCTTCCTCACCCGCCACTACTCATCATTCCCTAAATAAACCTTTTAATCATAACTCTGTGTCTCGCTGAATATCGGGTTCACGTGCAGTAATCCTTAAGTTTACAACTAATTAACTCTTTTTTTTAATCATGATTTTATTCATATGGCTTTGAAATTTATTTTTTTGTTGTTGACCAGTGTTGTCAACTATGAGAGGTTTTGTTCTTTGACTGCCTTCACAATTTTTGTAGAGTATTTTTATATTCTGAACCTCTTTCAGCAGTTTTGGATAAATACTTTGTGCAGAGCTTTACAGTTGTTTTTGTTCTCAGTATTTCTTTGGCCTAAACTCTTATTTACATTAAAAATGTGTTACTTTTAATTTATTTTTTTTATCACCTTAGCAGTTCAATTAGTGTATCACTGTCAACAGTGGGATCCTCTCCCTAGTTTTGTGAACCTCCTGGTTTATACAATGCTTTATTTTTTTCTAAAACTAAGCTTAATCCCATGGTTAACAACTGGAGATCCTAGTTGTTTATGTTGTGTAAGTGAAGGGGTAAAGGGTTTGCGGCCCTTAACAATTTAGATTGTACGGAATTACCCTTGGAAATGAATGATGGAGGATGTGCTTGCAAACACACACGCATAAATATTTCCATGTCAATAGAGCTTTAATGACACAATGCCCACATTGAAGTTTAATTCAATGCAATACATTTTCTAAGAGTATTAATAAATCCACTAAGCATTAAAATAATAGCATTTCACCTTCACCACATTACAGTTTTTATTGGTTGCTTTGACGCAGCAGTCAACTCAAAACCCACATTTTTCAAAACCTTTAATGCAGAGGCCTCAACAGTGGCACCAATGGTCAAAATTAAACATTTTGTTTGCAAAAGGCTCCGACTCTGCCAAAACATTTAACATATGATCCAAAAGCACATTTTGCCCTCAAACAACACAACTTGCACACAAATGTTTGAGCCCTTCCAATCATTCGTTACACATGGGGTAACAAAATACAAAATACCACACTCAATGTGAATCAGTGCAGCATTGCTGGTTCATTGAAGCCAAAGACTGTACGCAGCTTACATGGCAGTGTCATTTGTAATCAAATTAGCCTTTTTGCAAAAAATGGATCCAGAATCAAATATGTTGTGATGCAAATTTTATTGATTCTTCATTCTTTTTTCCCCCCAGATAAACAAATGAAATATTACAAAAGATGAAAGATTCCAACAGAAAATACTAGGGCTGTATGTACCTTCTGGTCCATTCTGTCCTGACGAATAAGCCACATGGCCTCATCTTCATCACACTCAATATTTTCACTTGTGATGCACCTAGGGAAAAATCTTCTTGCATGCCTGATCCATGCATCCATTGACATGCCTCTGCATCTACATCTTGGGCAGCAGCAGTCATTGCATTGAGCGAGGGCATCTGCTCATAGGGGCGGTGATCATATACCTTCCATCTCCATGCACTGAAGAATTCCTCTATAGGAATAGATAGAGATGTATATACTGTAAAGCAGCAATACCTGCTGTCCTGTCGAAAAACTCTTACCATGGATGCAACCATGTTTCTACTGAGAACAGGTTGGACTCTTTGTCCTGCACCTCTAAGTGAAAGGCCATGATTTACCACATGATCAATCATAGTTGCCCAAATTTCATCTGTAACTTCAGCCCTTCCAGCTACACTGCCACCTCGTACACGGACTCCTCTTCCTCATAATCTTCTTCCCCTGACCCATCTACCTCTTACTCTGACTCTCATCTGCCTTAGACCATTCATGCTTGCAAAGAACAACACACAACATGGCACCTTTTACGTAAAGCCTGCAAACTGACTGCAAATTGAAAAATTGTGTAAAGAGGTGTCAATCAAGTGCTTCAGTGATTTAATTCTGATCAAGAAGTTTCTAAGAGCTTGGAACAAATGGTTTCTGTTTTGCTATCACAGCTAAAGCAATGAAGTTTGGACTGCATGACTGACATCTGTGTTAACTGTTTTGCAAAAGGGTGGGGAAAATGAGTCAAACCAATGAGAATGGGTTAACTCATTTGCAAGAGGAGTCTTTTGCTCTGCTGAGATGGTGATGCTGAAAACTGAGAGGTTGCCAGTTTCTTCAAATAGGTCAAAGCAATCAATAAAAACTGTAAGTGAAAGGCCATGATTTGCCACATGATCAATCATAGTTGCCCAAATTTCATCTGTAACTTCAGCCCTTCCAGCTACACTGCCACCTCACACATGGATTCCTCTTCCTCATAATTTTCTTCCCCTGACCCATCTACCTCTTACTCTGACTCTCATCTGCCTTACGTTGACCATCCATGCTTGCAAAGAACAACACACAACATGGCACCTTTTACGTAAAGCCTGCAAACTGACTGCAAATTGAAAAATTGTGTAAAGAGGTGTCAATCAGGTGCTTCAGTGATTTCATTCTCATCAAGAAGTTTCTAAAAGCTTGGAACATATAGCTTCTGTTTTGCTACCACAGCTAAAGCAATGGAGTTTGGACTGCATGAATGACATCTGCGTTAACTGTTTTGCAAAAGGGTGGGGAAAATGAGTCAAACCAATGAGAATGGGTTAACTCATTTGCAAGAAGTGTCTTTTGCTCTGCAGAGATGGTGATGCTGAAAACTGAGAGGTTGCCAGTTTCTTCAAACAGGTCAAAGCAACCAATAAAAACTGTAGTAACATTGGTATCACTAAAAATATATTCTCACCGTCAACAAAACAAAGAAACAAAACAGTTCAGCTCTATTTTGTTTATTTTTGTAAAATGTAATGACAGGAGTATCTTAGTCTAGGAGAGAAACAGAGCTAAAAAGAAAAGCTCTGAGCCAGAAACAGAGCTAAAAAGAAAAGTCTTTGAGTGTAGAGGATAATAGACATACGGTTTTGCAGGTTAAGCTCAGCCAATGGTTAGGTCTAGGAAAGAGATAGGGATCAACACTGAAGGAATGGGTTAATTGTTTCCGTTATACGAGGAGAAAATTAAGTTGTTGGCAGAAGTAGTTCGGCAGATGCCCCTTTCCAGGACGGTCTCTCAGCTCAACAACGCCACGTCAGATGCAGCTACTATGAAGAAAAAACAAAGAAAACATCAAGTTAAAAGTAGAATCAACACATAATGCAGAATTGGACATTAGCAGAATGTAGCAGAGTAAGGTATCATGGCCATTATGACCTCAAGCAGCATAAGCTTAAAGCTCAGGATAACCTAAGCCACTCTAACTATAGGTTTTTCAAAAAGGAAGGTTTTAAACATAGCCCTAAAAGTAGACAGGGTGTCTGCCCCCTGGACTAAAACAAAACAAGATGTGTACAACAATTGGAGTTAAACCATTTCTGTCAAAGCCACTTAATGTCGCTGGCAATTCAAGATGCTCAAGTTAAATGCTAAAGAACACTTTCTTGCATTGCTTAAGAAGCACACATGTATTGTGTTTTTCCCGCTTTATGACACAGAATAGCCCTAGCTGCATTATATTAATAAAGAATGAAGTGGAGGCCTGCACAAAACAGACTCACAATGTGACATTTTTAGTTGTAAGTGCATTCCACAGTAAGCCCTCTTTTGCTGTGAAGTACAAGGGAGAACTGGGAACATTGTGTATCAGACTTAATGGAAAAAAGCAGATAGGCAGTTTATAGGTTAACACTTAAGGTGGACAATTTGGGGCTCTGAAAGGCAGTCATACATAGTGTATGTTAATAAAGATGCATCTTTTATAAAAGTATATCCAGAAATGTACAGGAAATTTTGATAAAGTTTTAAAAGTTTTTTTTTCCATTTTATGTTCAGTTTTGTTGAACCAACAGTTCAAAGTGAACAAAAGGTTGTAGAGTAAGCTTGTAGAGCATAAAATAATAAGGTGCAAAAATAATGAGCCCACTAAAGTTGTCTTGTAAAGACATGGTCTCCCAAAAGACATCTTTCACGTACAAATGTTAAATTACTGATAGGGATAGGTATGTTACATTTTTGTATTCAAGTATCCAAAAAGGTATTTAAATTACACATATCTTCTATTTTAATCCTGGTAGCTGATGCAACTGTAATTTGGTTTTTATAACATTTCTGACGAAATTTCACCACTCTTTCATTTCAGTTAAGGTCCACTTCAGTCAGATATTTTTTCTCCAACCTTTTTTTTTTTTTTTCTCTGGGAGATAAGACACAGGGGCAGCTTTAGGATCAACCAGTTTTCAATATTAAACATCAAAACATGTTAAACAGGACAAGGGGGAACCCTGTCCATCCCAACAGTAAGTTTACAGTTATAGATCCCTCACACTGCGAGTGCAGCTGGCGAAAGGAAAAGACGGAGGGCATGGGGGAGAAAAACAGAATGATGAAACAAGATTAAAGCTGAGTGTGTGGATGTGTGTAGGTGTGTTAGAGACAAGAGAAGGGGCAGCTGATGTTTGAACATGAACAACAATGTGTGATGGACAGCGTCTTAATGAGTTTTATGTGTGTAACTTTTGCATGACAACAGTTTCCTACAAGTGGCTCCATCTGTCTGTCTGAGAATGGACTTTAAAGACAGCACACTGGATACATAGCACCTCTAGTCTTTCCTAGGCTAGAAGGTAAAGGAGCTTCAGCAAAACAGAACATCTCTGTCACACAAAAATTTACATTTATAGTGCTCTTCGGGGCATTCATAAATCCAATTACAGATGACGTTACACACAGGATGAAAAGAGAAAACTCATAGAGCATGGAACACACCAGCAAATAGGATAACATGCAGACAGATTTTTTTATATACTGTGGTTCAGTTCCTCATCAGGGACCGTAAACAGAGCAGGATGGTGATATACCCAATCTAAAAACAGCATTCATTTACTCTCCAAATAATAATGAGACTATGTTTAGCATGTAAACACTTTAAAATCCCATAGATGTAGACAGACTCACTGGGTAACATCCCTTCTGTCGGTTTGATGTTTGGTCGGTTTCTTCCGTGTTTTATTTGGTTGCCACTATGTGCAATCTTCTTCAAAGCAGAGGTTTGGTTGGATTTTGTTGTTTTTCCCCTTAATACCTCGGTGAAAGTTTGATTTATCAGAGCTTGGGAAACTCCTGCATGACCACAGTGTGTCTTTGTTGATCTAAAAATGCTTTTCTGAATGTAGAAGGAGAAATAAATGAATTTAGCTTATTCTGTGTCTCAGAAATGTTTGGAGGTGGTAAATATGACTGAACTAAATCAATTATATTAATTATATGTGTTAATTAAATGTGTTGTGTTGTGTTGTGTGTGTGTGTGTGTGTGTGTGTGTGTGTGTGTGTGTGTGTGTGTGTCTTCTTTGCAATTGGTAGGACTGTTTGGACATATTTATATGAGTCTGGAACAAACACAAGCAGAAAAACAAGAGCAAAAATGTCTAAGCATGATTTAAGAAATCCAAGTAATTTAACATGATGCTAAGAGGCAAAGGCTACTGTCTGGTTTCTAGATATCAAACAAGGTTAACTTTTAAGCACATTTATTAACAAGACACCACTGAAAGTGTGATAAAGTATGACTTTAGTAAGACTAGTCTTAAAACTTTTCTTTTTGACAAAGCTTATAGTTAGAGTTACCTGCAACTTGCCTGCAAAGGTTGCAGGCAAATTAACGAGGTCAGTAGTTCAGCAGGTCCTCTGATGATGGAACATTCCAGATAGGTAAGCTTGTAATTTTTGTTCTCAGGTTAAAACTGCAGAGAACTGACATAAAAATGCTAACCAAAGTTGAGCTCCACAGGAGGCACACAGGAAATCAGCAACAGAAAAGTCAAACTTAAAAATAGCAAAGCAGAGATGGATAAATGCAACCACATTAAATAATCAGGCAACAGGAGGAGACAAGCTGCAGTAACTAACAACCAGGAATTGATTGCAAAACAATCGAAAAAATCTGCAGATGTTGAGTGTTTACAGGACTTGGATCAATTGGAACAGAGATGCAACAAACGAATGCAGAGACACCACCTGAGAGGTATTGCTGAAATGCTGCTCCGTTTTCTCACCCTAATTGGGTGTATTTTCCATAAAATAAAATCTAAATAACTATAAACAGAATGAAATATTCAAATTATATTTGACTATTTTTAAACAATAATAATATGATCCTATTTCAAAATATTACAACTTTTTTAAACACTGATAAAAGATAGAACTGTGATGTATTTTTCTTAGTGTTATAACACTATCATAATTTCACGCTACCCAGTGGCCACTGTCAAGTTAAAGGTCAACCAGTATCGAAGGCAATTTTTAGATAAAGCATGCAGAATCCTGTCTTTTATTCAAAAATTGGGCAGCAGAACTCAATGGTAATGTAACACAGCATAAACCGTAGGCTAAGGAGCTGTCTATGGTGCTGAGATTTAAAACGCACTTTAAAGTCTGGAACAAACAAATATCCTTTTAATCTGAGACTAACTGGAGCATCTATAAATTTACTTTCACCTTCTAATGCAAATACAGGTAAACAGCAAGATTCAACATTTTGTACTTAAGAATTACTGGAAGAGGATTTTTATTTTGCAAGGAAAAAATAAATGTCCCCACTCCTCAAGTTTCACCTTTTTTGTGAAACCATAACTTGTGGGGCAACTAAAGATGACTTCATGTTTATCGGCAAAAACACAAATAACTATCTTATGAAACAGAAGTGACAGACATTTTTTAAAGAGAAAATATGTATGTTTAGCAAATGTAAAAGGCCACTGTGTGAAGAGGAAAACCTTCAGTGATGAAAAAGCATTGTTCAAACTGTCCTTCAAAAATAGAACATTGATTATCTAAAATGATGAACTGTAGTCAACCTTTAGGTGATATATTCAGCTTATATTCTGTACTGCAAAAATATTGGAAATCCCTTGGAGGTGCAAAACAATGCAGCATTATCAGCACATTGTTAAACAGCACTGACGAAATTATAGAATAGGGGCTGTGTAGAGATATTATGCAACATATCTCTAAAAAAAAAACTTCCACATGATCATATTAATCACTTGCTGACAAATATGGAATATTCAAACATGTGCTGATGCAATTGAAAATATAAAAAAAATGCTAAAAGAAAAAGAAATGCCACCAGTAATGAAAGTTTATTCAATCTCATTAAAGCATGCTATAATCATGTCCTCTAACAAGGATGACAAAACAGACAGTATGGCAGACAGTAAGTCAGTGGTCAAAGACATGAAAACTAAGGGTGAATTAATAACATACAAAAGGAGTGTTGGTAATGATACAGAATATAACTGGTGGGGGTGCGGGTGGGAGGGACCTGACCCTGTAATAACTTTGCAAAATAGAGTTGTGTTTGAGGTTCAGACAATCCTGGAAGTTTGAGCTGCTTTCTGGCACCTCAGAGGACATTAGAGGAGAACAGTTTTGTGTTCTAAACCAGCAATGGCACTGATAGGTTATCTTCTTAGAGCAGCCCACTGTTCGAGAGGACTTAAAAGGAACAGAGGGGCACTGCAATGCAGCACTGCACTAAAAAACTGGGGCCTCCCTCCTGGATAGAGGCAACATACAAGGTCACTCGGGTTTCTCAACTCAGGTAGTCAGAAGAGTGTTTCTCTGGAGGAAGTTACCTACTACAAAACCAAAGTATCCAGGTGAGGAGTTTAAGACTAATACGTTGTCCTGTGCTGAGTAACCTTGTTCTTCCCTTCATTTCTTTGGATCTAAGACCCATAAAAAGAACAATGTATTCTAAAATTCGTAAAACAAACTTATTCTTCAAACAACAGTAGAAAGGTTTTAATGGCGAATTACATAATATTTTAGAGACATAAAACACAAAATGTTTGGAAATATAAGATTTTTAATGTTTTTCAAAGCAAATACTTATTTGGAATTGCTGTTTTTGAAAACCAAATTACTCTTTTGGATAATGCTCACTAAAAAAGTATTTTCGGACCATAAAGTGCACCAGATTATAAGAACTGTGAATTAGTGTGTTAAGACTAACTGCCTACCTCATATATATGATGAGAGCAGATAAACACAGAATGATACTGGCTCAGATGTCGCCTGGTCAAACAAGGTCTGTATTAAGGAACCAGGGCACTTCAATGACAAATGGCTACTGGAACACAAAGGCAATGGAACTGAGAAGTATATTTATATATATATGTATATATATATTTATATATATGTATATAATTTTTATTTTTTTATCTTTTTCATGGGAAGATATGTTGAATGGATGTACGGGCTGGTACTGGCAATGCAAAAAAGGATATACTGAGCACTTTTACTGTAGTAAAAATACGCAAGGTATGTAGGTCAGTGACAGCAAATTGTCCTGGATTTGAAGAAATGGACAAATGAAAGCTAAGGGATAAGGAACTAACACAGTTCATGCCTTGGCCATGACAGATAGCTCAAGCAAGGAGTCAAAAACCAGACCACCAAGGCAAATGTTGGTGGTATTTATAATTTGCAGGAACAATTATCATGTTGATGTGAGAAAATTAACAGTTGATAGAGTTATACAGTTTGAGTGCTGCTGTGTATGTTTGGTACTTTCAGTTTCAGCAAAACCAAATGAGTATAATACAGACTGAATAGGTGGAGAAAGGTGAGACCACTATTAGACAACCACTGCAATGCAATTGCAACATTTAACCTCTGTGCTTCCAGAATGTCAGTGTTTCAAATGACAGTTGTGTTCAAAAACAGTCATGCCTGATAGTGGTAAAATACAGGCAGATTGAGCTTGACTTCAGTGTAGGGTGAAGAGTTAAATCTCCAAATTCCTGCACTAAGACACAACAGTTCGTGTGCCTTCCATTTTCTAACTGGATGTCACCAGATTAATAGTCACTTTACGAACTCCCGAGTTGAGCTGGAGACTTGGGTGGCCTTTGTTTTATGGATTATTGCCCTTAGTTTGCCAATCCAAATGTAACATCATCATCCCTCTAGATCTTCATTCCTGGTTGAAGTAAAGCAAATGTTCTAAAGATGTAAGGCAAGGCAAGGCAAATTTATTTATATAGCACAATTTAGTACAAGACAATACAAAGTGCTTTACATGATTAAGATATACCAAAATAATAAAATGTAGATAGAAAATAGAATAAAAGCAAGTAGGGATAGAATGTAGTAACAAAAAAGAACATTAAAAACAGTAAAACTGTTTAACTAGAACAGTCAAAGGCAATTTTAAACAGATGTGTTTTTAATCTTGATTTAAAAGTACTCAGGCTTTCTGCACTTTTACAGTTTTCTGGAAGTTTGTTCCAGATAAGCGGAGCATAGGAACTAAATGCTGCTTCTTCATGTTTAGTTCTGGTTCTAGGTATGTGGAGTAGACTGGAGCCAGAAGACCTTAGTGGTCTGGAGGGTTGATACACTGATAACAAGTCTGTGATGTATTTAGGTGCTAAGCCATTCAAGGATTTATAGACTAACAGAAGTATTTTAAAGTCTATTCTCTGAGATACAGGGAGCCAGTGTAAGGACTTTAGAACTGGGGTTATGTGCTCTACTTTCTTAGTCTTAGTGAGGACGCGGGCAGCAGCGTTTTGGATCAGCTGCAGCTGTCTGACCCACTTTTTAGGAAGTCCTGTGAAAACACCGTTGCAGTAATCAATTCTACTAAATATAAACGCATGGATTAGTTTTTCCAGATCCTGCTGAGACATCAGTCCTTTAATCCTAGAAATGTTCTTCTGGTGATAGAAAGCTGACCTTGTAATTGTCTTTAGATGCTTTTGAAGGTTCAGGTCTGAGTCCATCACTGCTCCCAGATTTCGGGCCTGATTGGTGGTTTTTAGCTGAAGCGACTGAAGCTGTGTGCTAACTTTTGATCTTTCCTCTATTGGTCCAAATATTATTACTTCAGTTTTGTTTTTATTCAATTGGAGAAAATTTTGGCACATCCATGCATTGATTTCTTCTAGGCATTTACTCAGTGCCTGAATTGGTTCATTTTCACCCGGTGACATGGTGATGTAGAGCTGTGTGTCGTCTGCATAGTTATGGTAGCTGATGTTGTTATTTTTTATTACAGTTTTTATTGGTTGCTTTGACACAGCAGTCAACTCAAAACCCACATTTTTCAAAACAGTTACAGTTTTTATTGGTTGCTTTGACGCAGCAGTCAATTCAAAACCCACATTTTTCAAAACCTTTAACGCAGAGGCCTAAACAGTGGCACCAATGGTCAAAATTAAACATTTTGTTTGCAAAAGGCTCCAACTCTGCCAAAACATTTAACATATGATCCAAAAGCACATTTTGCCCTCAAACAACACAACTTGCACACAAATGTTTGAGCCCTTCCAATCATTCGTTACACAAGGGGTAACAAAATACAAAACACCACACTCAATGTGAATCAGTGCAGCATTGCTGGTCATTGTAGCCAAAGACTGTACGCAGCTTACATGTCAGCGTCATTTGTAATCAAATTTGCATTTTTGCAAAAAATGGATCCAGAAGCAATTATGTTGTGATGCAAATTTTATTGATTCTTCATTCTTTTTTTCCAGATAAACAAATGAAATATTCCAAAAAATGAAAGATTCCAACAGAAAATACTAGGGCTGTTTGTTCCTTCTAGTCCATTCTGTCCTGAATATTGAATGTGACATCTACGTCACATTCAATATTTTCCCTTGTGATGCACCTAGGAAAAAATCTTCTTGCATGCCTGATCCATCCTTGGCATGCCTCTGCATCTACATCTTGTGCAGCAGCAGTCATTGCATTGAGTAAGGGCATCTGCTCATAGGGGCAGTGATCATATACTTTCCATCTCCATGCACCGAAGAATTCCTCTATAGGAATAGATAGAGATGTATATACTGTATAGCAGCATTACCTGCTGTCGTGTCGAAAAACTCTTACCATGGATGCAACCGTGTTTCTATTGAGAAAAGTTTGGACTCTTTGTCCTGCACCTCTAAGTGAAAGGACATGATTTACCACATGATCAATCATAGTTGCCCGAATTTCATCTGTAACTTCAGCCCTTCCAGCTACACTGCCACCTCGTACACGGACTCCTCTTCCTCATAATCTTCTTCCCCTGACCCATCTACCTCTTACTCTGACTCTCATCTGCCTTACGTTGACCATCCATGCTTGCAAAGAACAACACACAACATGGCACCTTTTATGTAAAGCCTGCAAACTGACTGCAAATTGAAAAATTGTGTAAAGAAGTGTCAATCAGGTGCTGCAGTGATTTCATTCTGATCAAGAAGTTTCTAAGAGATTGGAACATATAGTTTCTGTTTTGCTACCACAGCTAAAGCAATGGAGTTTGGACTGCTTGAATGACATCTGCGTTAACTGTTTTGCAAAAGGGTGGAGAAAATGAGTCAAACCAATGAAAATGGGTTAACTCATTTGCAAGAGGTGTCTTTTGCTCTGCAGAGATGGTGATGCTGAAAACTAAAAGGTTGCCAGTTTCTTCAAATAGGTCAAAGCAACCAATAAAAACTGTAATGCAGAGGTCTAAACAGTGGCACCAATGGTCAAAATTAAACATTTTGTTTGCAAAAGGCTCCAACTCTGCCAAAACATTTAACATATGATCCAAAAGCACATTTTGCCCTCAAACAACACAACCTGCACACAACTGTTTGAGCCCTTCCAATCATTCGTTACACAAGGGGCAACAAAATTCAAAACACCGCACTCAATGTGAATCAGTGCAGCATTGCTGGTTCATTGTAGCCAAAGACTGTACGCAGCTTACATGTCAGTGTCATATGTAATCAAATTTGCCTTTTTGCAAAAAAATAAATTGATCCAGAAGCAAATATGTTGTGATGCAAATTTTATTGATTCTTCCTTCTTTTTTTTCCAGATAAACAAATGAAATATTCCAAAAAATAAAAGATTCCAACAGAAAATACTAGGGCTGTTTGTTCCTTCTAGTCCATTCTGTCCTGACGAATAGGCCACATGGCCTTATCTACGTCACATTCAATATTTTCCCTTGCACCTAGGGAAAAATCTTCTTGCATGCCTAATCCATCCTTGACATGCCTCTGGATCTACATCTTGGGCAGCAGCAGTCATTGCATTGAGTAAGGGCATCTGCTCATAGGAGCAGTGATCATATACCTTCCATCTCCATGCACTGAAGAATTCCTCTATAAGAATAGATATAGATGTAAATACTGTATAGCAGCAATACCTGCTGTCCCGTCGAAAAACTCTTACCATGGATGCAACCATGTTTCTATTGAGAAAAGTTTGGACTCTTTGTCCTGCACCTCTAAGTGAAAGGCCATGATTTACCACATGATCATAGTTGCCTAAATTTCATCTGTAACTTCAGCCCTTCCAGCTACACTGCCACCTCACACATGGATTCCTCTTCCTCATAATCTTCTTCCCCTGACCCATCTACCTCTTACTCTGACTCTCATCTGCCTTACGTTGACCATTCATGCTTGCAAAGAACAATACACAACATGGCACCTTTTACGTAAAGCCTGCAAACTGACTGCAATTTGAAAAATTGTGTAAAGAGGTGTCAATCAGGTGCTTCAGTGATTTCATTCTGAGCAAGAAGTTTCTAAGAGCTTGGAACATATGGTTTCTGTTTTGCTACCACAGCTAAAGCAATGGAGTTTGGACTGCATGAATGACATCTGCGTTAACTGTTTTGCAAAAGGGTGGGGAAAATGAGTCAAACCAATGAAAATGAGTTAACTCATTTGCAAGAAGTGTCTTTTGCTCTGCAGAGATGGTGATGCTGAAAACTGAGAGGTTGCAAGTTTCTTCAAACAGGTCAAAGCAATCTATAAAAACTGTATCTGGGCTAGAGGGAGCATGTAGATATTGAATAGGAGGGGACCCTGGATGGACCCTTGGGGAACCCCACATGTGATTTTTGTCATCTCTGATGTAAAGTTACCTACTGATACAAAAAAGTCCCTGTCCTTTAAGTAGGATTTAAACCAGTTGAGAGCTGTACCAGAAAGGCCGACCCAGTTCTCCAGGCGTTCTAACAGGATGGAGTGATCAACAGTATCAAATGCTGCACTGAGGTCCAATAGAACCAGCACGGTGGTTCTTCCACAGTCTGTATTTATATGGATGTCATTAAACACCTTGATAAGGGCGGTCTCTGTACTGTGGTGAGCACAGAAACCTGACTGGAAAACATCAAAGCGGCTGGTCGTAGTTAAGAAGGTGTTTAATTGTTGAAATACAACTTTTTCAATGATCTTACTGATAAAGGGGAGGTTTGAGATGGGCCTGTAGTTCTGGAGTAGAAGTTTGTCTAAATTGTTCTTTTTCAGCAGTGGTTTGATAATTGCTGTTTTTAGGGACTGGGGGAAAACACCTGACAGGAGGGACGTGTTTATTATCTGAGTCAAATCAGACGCTATGACAGGTAAAACTTTTTTAAAGAAAGCTGCGGGGAGAACATCAAGGCAGCTTGAGGAGGAACTTAACTGCTGAATTATCTGCTGTAAGCTTTTGGAGTTTATTTGGCTGAATTGGGACATTTGGTCAAAATCAATTCTGGTAGGAGACAACGTTGGTACTGAACTTAGTATGGATGTACAAACAGATCCTCTAATCTTTTGGATTTTTTCAGTAAAGAAGTTTGCAAATTCATTGCAGGCCCTGGTGGAGTGGAGTTCTGAAGCCACGGACACAGGAGGATTTGTTAACCTGTCGACTGTGGAAAATAAGACACGAGCATTATTAATGTTTTTCTTAATGATCTCAGAGAAGAAAGATTCTCTTGCATTTTTCAATTGTAAGTTATATCTGTTAAGTCTCTCTTTATAGATGTCATAGTGAACCTGGAGTCTATTCTTTCTCCACCTGCGTTCAGCTTTTCGACATTCCCTTTTTTCACTAAAAAACGAAACAGTAGGAATACTGTTTGCCTTTAAGCATGATGTGCAAACCTGTTATGGATAAGTCTCCTACACTGAAAAATATACTGCTTTTAAGCTTCTCTCTTTCATTTCTGATGATACTATCTCCCATATAACACATCATAGCATACTTTCAAAGGGATTCCATTTATATAAAATCATACAGAACAGATTTATCACAATAATAGTAATTTAAATGATAATTAGGATGGAGGACTTCAGCTCAGCAAAATTGTTCAATGATCAGTATAACCCAGAAATAGTCTGAGCCAATGTATTAGCACCTTTTAGTTTTCAAATGAGGACAGATAGATTTTGACATTTTTTTAGCTTTGCAGAATAATCCAAAATTACAGCGCAAGCACACCCCTCTTCAATACTGAATCCCAGCTCGATAAGATAGAGGATGTTTTCAACCCACAGGAGTACAGGAAATCTAGCAACTGACCACAGTGGTGGGCCCACGGCTACATCTGAGTGGGAGGAAATAGATAACCCTTATCAAGTTTTTTCTCAAAGGGAACTCTCAGCCATGAAAGCTAATTACACTCAGGCTCCATGGAGAACAACTATAAAACTCACTGATCCACTACATGTTTTCATGTCTGAAGAGCAGTAGATGAAGATGTAGGCCCTATTTGCTTTTACTTTAAGTTTATTAACCCACATGTATACAAAATAAATCTGTTTAAACATAATGTAATGTGTTTTCTGTGATAGTTTTTCCAGTTAAAGAAAGGCTATTCATATTGAGCCCAAATCAGATGTGAATCAATGACCCACCTGTCACTGTCCTGGGTTGTTAGTAGCTATTGCTTGGTGTGAGTGGAGTACTTGGTCACCTTTTGGAATGTTTTGGCAGACCGAGCTGTAAACACTGGGGAGTTGGAAACACAATCCTCCTCCTCTGTTTAGTGATGACTTTTCTCTTTAGACCAAGATGGCTTCTTTCACCCCTCTTTCAAAATATATGTTCTCCCTGTCCAAAATCTGGACATCATTGTCATCAAAATAGTACCCTTTGTTCTTGATGTGCTAGTGGACTACTGAATCTTGCTCTGAGCTGCTGGCCCTCCTGTGCTGTGCCATGCGTTTATGTAGCTGTTGTTTAGTTTCTCCAAAGTAGGAGTCTGAGCGGTACTCGCTGCATTGGACAGCATACACAGTGCTGCTCAGCTGTGGTTTGGGTGTTCTGTCTTTGGGATGAACCAGTTTTTGTCTAAGAGAGTTATTAGCTTTGACATTTACTGCTATGTTGTGTTTTTTGAGAAAGCTCCTCTAAGTTTCTCAGAAACATCTTACATATATGGAATGACAATGTTTTTGAGTCTCTCTGTTTTCTCCTATGTGTTTGATGCAGTTTTTATTTCTGCCAGCTTTGTTCTATTGAGCTGGTGATTTCCTGTATTAATTCCGGGACTCCTGATGCTGTGGATCCCTATGATCCAAACTCATTGACTTTCAGAAATTAGTTTGTATTTATCAATTAAATGTTCCAGTCTATTAATAGAGTTTTTTAAAATCTTGAAAAATTGTGGAAGTAGAGAAAAACGCCAATAGTTCAATTCAGTTTAATTTATATATCACCAATTCACAACACATGTCATCTCAAGGCACTTTACAAAGTCAAATACAATCAAACCAAAAGGACAGATTGGTCAAAAGTTCCCTATCTAAGGAAAACCACCAGATTTGTAACTTGTAGTTTGTAAATTTGTGTCTTTATTGTGAGTGGAGAGTCTAAGTCAAAATTGGTTTTCCTACCACAGATTGTCAATTTGTATTTATGTCATAAATTTGGCAGGGCTAATTTAAAACACAATTGTGCATCAATCTAAACCATTTGTTTCATGGTGGGGGTGGTTTGCTCAGGTTTGTACACTGCTGGTTTTCCACCCTCTATAGGATTAAAAACGCATGCTGGCCAAAACATGCTCTTTCCCCAGAGCAATGCCTTATAACAAACTGCAAATGGGATGTCTTGTGGCTTACATGTAATACTGGCATTCATCTTGCCACTCTTACATAGTCCAAATTTATGGAGCAGCTGACTTAATAGTTGTCCTATGGACATATTTCCCCACCAGAGCTGTAGATTCCCCTTGCTCCTCCAGTGTAACTGGGCGAGGAGTAGAAAACAATACTGGAGCTGCAGCTTATGTAAAAGTGGCATGTTAAAAATGTCCCTTAATGCAGCTGACTGATTTTATTCTGCCTCCTTCAACAGCTCCTCAAGGCTCAGAGAAAGTAGCAGAGGATATGACTCCCACAGCAAGCACTTGAAATCAGTTGCAACGACTAAATGCCTTCATAAGGAACAAGGCGGTGTTTACATATATTTTAAGTCTACTTTAACTTGACAAAACACTCTGCTTGCTGGGTCATAGTGGCTGGATTATTCCATTATGTCTAGTTTTAGATGAACCCAAATGCAGACTGAACCAGATGCAGAGCGATAAAGTGACTAGTCTTTCACAATAAAATAAACAAGACTTACAATTTTGACACAAAGGGAACAGGACAGACATGAGAAAAACTGTCAGGGAAACAGAACAACAGAGTAAATGACAGTTTGATGGAAGAATCGAGAGGTGAACAAAGAGAACAACTCAGCTTATTTTCTGAGGCAGGGTTGGAAAATGAAAAATGAACCAGAGTGAGTTTCTCTGTGGCAAATCCATTTCCAGGAGGATGACCAGAGGTGACGATGGTTTGAGAGCCAGGTAGAAACGGAAAAGAGAGAGTCAAAGAGGCAAGGAGGCATGGTCGGAACTGCTGGCGAAGGAGAGGCTGACTGTGGAAAGGTTTTGGAAAGGTAACAGTCATGGAGATTACTTGTGAAGGACAGCCGATGTAGGCCTGGAGCAACCTGAAGAACTGCAACCTGGGAGGCAAAAAAATCCAATGATGAGTTCAAAAGCGAGAACTACATTTCTCTAGAAATCATTGAAAAAGAACTCAGGATGGTTCTTTCAACCTTACACTTTAGGGTAGGTTGAGCATTGTCTCACAACTCCTTATATCTCCTGCAGGTTGACAAACAGATTCCTGTCATGTGAGCATTCTGCACCCAGTAGCCATGCCCTCCAGCAAAGATCCTCTGCTCAGGAAAGATCTCATGTGTGCACACAAACAAACACTCATGCACCAAGACTGTGATTGGCTGTGCTGGTGCTAACTCATCAGCCCATTTTTTTCCAGGAGGAAAGCAATGCAGCCATCTGGGCCAGCAGCTTTTCAAATGTATTTATACTGTATGTTTGAAATTGATCTTAATTGCTCCATCAGTAATGATAATTTTATCAGTAGACTTGAGTTCAATATTTTGAAATATTTCTATCCACTCGTATGACAGGTGACATCTATAAAAACAAAATATTCAGTTCATCTGAAAACATGGTTTTTTATTTTTATTTTCTGCTTTTATCAGTTTTGTTGTAGTTGACATTCCTAACATTTTTTCATGGTCTCCTACACCTGTATTGTTACTGGTTTGACTACTTCTAGTTTCCTTCTGTGAACTTGTTCAGCCTGTTTCCATTTAATCATAATTTCAACAGTTTTTCTCTCTGAGTGTTTTTCTGTCTTTTTGAAAATGGCTTTCCTTCTGTTTATCACTAGTTTTACATATCGGGAAACATACAACTTTCTTTTGCAGGAATAACAAAATGCTCACATAATTTAAAGACCAGCCTAAAGCCTGCCTTGATTTAAATGAGTGGAGTATATTCCGTTCATTGATTGAGGCTACAATTGTTATAAATGATTACTATTATTAACTTTTGTGAGCATATTATTGTAGTTTGATTAAAATGTAAAGACGTTCCAGGAATGAACAATTAAGCACAGCTGGTACCTCACTTGCAGTGGACATGAATCAAAGCAATATAAGATAGGAAAAAGAAGATCAAATGTTTAGTCTGGGGCAGTTAAAGAGCAGATTTAAGATATTTAAAATAATCCATGTATGCAATATGCAAAATTTGAGGATCAAAAACCTTTCAACTTTCATGCTAGTCTGCTGTTAAATCTTTCATTGTTTTCTCAAGCAAACAATGTCTGTGTGCACCGATGTGCTGTAGCTGCGTCTTATTAATCATCGGAGAACCATTATTTTGCCAGTACAATCCCAGATCTGCCAAGAATTGAATAAACATTTGGATCTGCCCCCCTCCCCCAGCACATTTAATATCACTCTGTGTCATATAGAAATATAAAGGTTAACAGTATTTTAATGTAGCTTTATATATATATATATATATATATATATATATATATATATATATATATATATATATATATATATATATATATATATATATATATATATATATATATATATATATATGTATATGTATATATATATATGTGTGTGTGTGTGTGTGTGTGTGTAGTGATTACCAATAGCTATAAATCTCAACTTTCTCTATTAAAAAGTAACCTAGCAAAAGTTAAATAATTATCTGATGTCTAGGCAACCATTTCCAATACCCTTTGCAACGAGCTAAATGTGATCCAATTATCAACTATGAAACAGTTACAGCAATTCCTATAAACCTGTCTTATTTTTGAAAGGACATTTTAAAACTGTCTCTCGCACAGCTGAACAAATCAGTCATTCCTTCAGAATCCTGACACTGATGAAAACTGACTGCCAATTAAAAAGACTTTTTCGCCTCTCTGTCCATCAATCAACCCAATACTTGCACATTCAGTCAAAACCTGAATGTTTTGACATGAGACATGGCATTTAAATTAAACAAATAATGCCTAATGCAGATTGTGTATTTAGTGTTTGGAAAATAAAAAGTGAAATGACTGTAAGCATAAATTCTGTTTGGATTGAAACTATTGGAGTGGCAGTCCCTAAATTCTCTGCTTATTAATATGATTACTTTATGTGCTTTTAAAAGAAACAGTTGAAAAAGATAACAGAGACCCTGTTTAAACATTGGAGACCTTAATGACTCCAAATGAACAACTCTTATCAAACATAGAGCCTTTTTTTTTTCTTAAACTCAGCATCCAGGACATAGCTTTTTTTTTTTTATCCACACCTTTTTTGTCACACACAGCCACCTGACAACTCAACTTCTAATAAGATGACCTAGATTTAAACAGCCTTTCCCCTTGTGTTAAAAATTCATCAATCAGTTGAGGGCTATGAACAGACTTTAGGAAAATAGGTGCTCCAAAACATGTGAAAAATTGACTGGAGCCACTTCAGTCTTCACTTTGTGGGTGTGTCACATTTTCCCCTACGAAAATCTTGTAATCTAAAAAAATAAGACCACAGAGGACATCAAGTGTCATTGTGCATTCTCATCTCATTGGGGTATAATTACGCTCAAATGGTGTATTTACAATAAGGTGTAAGCCCTATGCAGAGAGACCGGTGCAGGGTATTTCCATTTAAAAACTAAAAAATTCTGGCACCAGTTGTGTATATGGTCAGACTTCTCTTCTCTGTCATCACTAGAATGCTCTGATCTACCACAGAGAAAAATGTGTAACATATTTCCAACAAAGTTATTAAAGATGAGATCTAGACAAGAATTTTAGGCATTATTTTATTGTCATTTAGCAGAACGTTCAATTTACAATTAGGCAAAATTGTGTCGCAAGGCTCCAAGAAAAAAATAAAGAAAAAAGAGAAACATTATAAATATAAGTATTTGTCTTTTTTCAGAAATGTAGTGGAAAACCAAACATAAGTTGTACATGTATCGAAGAGTTATGTGTAAGACCATATGAGTATTACAAACAGTATGTACTGCAACAATGAAGAGACCATATGACGATGCAGATAGTACCATACCATAAATAAATACTGCCATGCCATAAATATTGTTCATGCACAAGAAGACTAGCGTAAAATCAAAAGTTAGTCAAATAATCAAAGTCTCCTGGTTTAACCATAACGTCACTAAAATGGCATACACATCAAAAACGTGGCACATTATTTCATTTTATTTGAAGAGCACTTTTCTAATACAACCATTCACCCATCTTCACTGAAGGATGACAGAACTACCAAGCGTAGTAGTTTGATCCTACTTTGCAAAAATGCTGCTGCTTGACAAGATCGGTGTGGCTGAATCTTAGGAAAGCTACAGATTCTAAATCTACTTAGTTGAGTTTGACTCACGATTCAGTTAAACAGAAGCTTGATGGCTGTTAGATATATTTGCGGAAATTTCTGAATGTCAAATAAACTACAACCCTGAGATTACTTCACATTGCTTAAGTTGTAAAATAAATGTATCACTTGAAAGTTGAAATTTTGTTATTCAGCATACATCTATTTTATATACCCTGCTTAATCTGTGGTGGAATGCTATATCCCGCAGTAATTAAGCAAGAGGCAGGATACACCTTTGCTGACACACATTCAAAAGAAGAACATACAACCTCCATGCAGAGATACCATATGCAGGATTTAGACTCTGGATCTTCAAGCTGCAACTACTTCACCATTGTACATCCTGGTACTCACCTTTCAATTTTTATCTTCCTTCAAAAGCAAATAAAATATAGCAAAATCAAGAATCTAGAATCTTTGTTCACTACATATTACCATAGTGAAATCTTTGATCAGACAGACACTGGTTCAGGATGCTCAAAATTACATGCAACATGCAGACACAAGGCATAAAGGTTTCTCACACATCTTTAATTAAATCAGTGGATTTCACGGACCAACACATTTCCTAAAAAAGATAATAGCACAGAAATAGTCTTTAGAGTCTGATAAGACTCGTATGAGTCCAAAAAGTCTGATAGTAGTCCAACACTCCTTCGATGATGTACTCATGGCCGTAATAAATACAGCTCAATAATTTTTAGCCGTCATTTTACAGAGCTGTGCAATCTGCATGGATGGATGTCCAGCCAGGCATTCCCTGAGAGATTTGAGTGTGTAAATAGGCATTACCAGTTATGTGTTTGTAATATGTCACAGCCGGTAAACCTCTCAGCTGGGGGCAATGCAGCATTACAGCTTTTAGAAAGAAGCTGTTTTTGTGCCTATTAGTTTTTGATTTGATGTTTCTGAAGTGTTTACCTGACGTGGGTCAATCAGTGCATTGACCAAGTGGGTGGAATAGTGTCAATGCGTGTGGCCCTTTTCTGGACTCGTGCAGCATAAACCGTATCCAGATCCTTTAGAGAGCATCCAACAATCCATTGTGCTGTCTTCACCACTCTTGCTAAATCTTTCCTCTCCTGTGCAGGGCAGCTGCTGTACCACACTGTTACGCTGAGACAAAAGGTGCTTTATATTGTAATGCTAAATAAGTTTATTAACGACTGAATAGAAAGTCCATTCGATTTCAGTTTCCTGAGGAAAAAGAGCCACCGTTGGGCCTCTTCAACAGGTAGGAGGTGTTGACAGTTCAGGAGAGGTCATAAGAGATGTGAATGCCCAGGAAATGTATGCTGTCTACATGGTCCACCATCTACCGCTGTATGCAGAGAGGAGCATGGTCAGACTTCCTGGACTTCCTGTAGTCCACTATTACCACCTTGGTCTTGCTGGTGTTCAGGATGAGGTTATTCCTGGAGCACCACTGTTTCATGTTGTGGACCTTCTCTCTGTAATAGGTCTCATCACTTTTGTACTTGAGACCCACCACAGTGGTGTCATCAACACACTTCACAACCGTGTTTTTGGGGTGGATAGCAGAGCAGTCGTGTGTGAAGAGGGTGAAGAGAGCAGGGCTCAAGACATTCCAGTGTTTTAGGATCAGGGGGGTATATGTGAGTTTCCTTATCCTTACCACCTGGGGCCTGTCGGTGAAAAACAAATGTGGAGTGGCATTGGGCAAATGCTGATTTGAGAGAATCAACTTTTAAAACATTGTTGACAAGCAAAAACGTCAGCTAATGTTCAAGTTATCTAGCAATATTTACAGTGATAGGTCTCCTCAGAACTTTAAACAATAAACTTTTTTGAAGTTACTGTGTGCAAGACTAGGAGACACAATACAAATGAAAGAAATCTTGAACTAGGCAAGAGCTTAAGAGCCAATCTGTCATGCAGGATGAGTATCCTGTGTGTTGGCCTGATTCAAGGCAGTGATAAACTCTACAAGGGGTGCTGATTTCAATCTCCTATATTTTCTTATCACCCACAGCTAAATAAGTTTCTACACATGAACAAAGAAAAGCACAGAGTGTGAAATCTAATCCCTACCTCCTGTAAATGCTGTGGCCACCTGTAAAGACGCTTGCCTTTTGTCTTTGGTACTTTCTGAAGGAAAACAAATGATTCCCGAGTGAAGAGAGATGAGAGAAAAACTGGAAGAAAGGAAAACAAATGAAACACAGCCAGGGGTGGCATGTTGGAAGCTTATCAGCAGCTAGTAACTTCAAAACAACACATGGAGCTCTGAAAATACACAAGGTGGTGGTAAGTGAGGAAGTGGGGGTGAGTAAAACAGGAAGGGAGGCCAGTAAAACAAATGTTAAAACAAGGAAGGACAAGTCTGTATCTGTGATGGATAACACCTAATTTAAAAACTTTACCTTCACAGCCTTTTTTCAGATACATTTTGTAGTTATGCAGATTATGCGTTGCAATTTCAAACATCTGCAATTGAAGAGGTAAAAGCATGGATACACATTGCTGCATCCTGTAAAGAGAGCAATGGATGGAGTTTTTAGATGTTTTTGAGATGATAGACGAATGTCTTGCAAATATCTTAAATGTATTTATTTAAATGTAAGTAGAGGGTCATATCTCTTCATGTCCTTTACATCTGAGAAAGAGAGAGAGAGAGAGAGAGAAATATTCTTCAGTGATGTTGTCTCAGTCTTTTAATTATCTTCCACCTGCAACTTTTGCAACTGTTTCACATTAGCCTGCAATGTCTTTATCTACTTTATAATCTATACTTTATCTCATTTGGAAGCAAATTTTACACATGGACACACACACACACACACATACATACATACATACATACATACAAACATACATATATATATATATATATACAAACATACATATATATATATATATATATATATATATATATATATATATATAGATATAGATATAGATATAGATATAGATATATAGATATATATAGATATAGATATATATAGATATATTAGGGCTGGGCAAGTTAACGCGTTAATTTTGCGTTAACTCATTAGACTATTAACGGCGTTATTTTCTTTAACGCGCATTAACGCATGTTGCTCACATGCTTTTATTTTGTGAAGGTCTGTTGCTGCGGTGTAGGGGTTTGAATCAGAACAGTAGGTGGCGATAATGCTCCAATAACCTCGCTGTCAGCCAAGCCTCGGATTCAGAGGAAGAAAGGTGCTGGCCGGAAAAAAACAAAGCCGACATGTGGAAGGCGGTGTTTCCCGCAGGAATTTGCTTAGGCGAGGCGGTGAGTTGGCGGTCGGAACAAGTTTTGTGCGGAGCGGAGTCTACATCGACGCCGTCAGTGAAGTCGCTTCTCGCTTCAAAGTATCCATGTGTTTTTGCCTGTTTTTCCCTGCCATTCACTATATGCACGCGAGAAAGCAACAACAAAAAACCGCATGTTAACGTCAAATAAACGCAAGCATATCGAGTTAGCAAGCATTTCAGTTTAAAGTTCTTCCAGCATTGAATATGACAGAAACAAGTTAGTTGTAACCACTGCCAAGTTAAACTTTGGTATTGAACATAAAATGGTAATGCTGCTCCCTGCGGTTACCTCAGAAATTGCCTGTTTTTGGTAGATGTTTTCCCCATAAAGAGAATTCCCTGTCAGTGGCAATAAGCTTTAATTTATTATTATTGCTATTTTTTGTTTTACATGTTTAAGTTGAGCTTTACACCCTGCGACAGACTGGCGACCTGTCCAGGGTGTACCCCGCCTCTCGCCCAGTGAACGCTGGAGATAGGCACCAGCAACCCCCGCGACCCCATGAGGGATTAAGCCGTTTGGAAAATGGATGGATGGAAGTTGAGCTTTACACTAAATATGTGTTACTGATAAGTGCTACAAATGTTACAACACTTTTGTTCATATGGCAGCAGAACATTAAAATAAAAGTGCTCTTTACACTACTTTTGAATTCATTCTTGGAGTTTGTAAATACAATGCGATTAATCACGATTAATCAGGCAAATTATGCGATTAATGGCGATTAAATATTTTAGTCGTTGCCCAGCCCTATATATATATATATATATATATTTATATATATATATATATATATATATATATGATATATCATATGATATATGATATAATGAGTTGAAAAAAAAACACTGTTGAATTCACTGCTCACTAAAAACACAAACATTTTGAAAGAAACCATTTATCTATGCACACTAATCTAATTATTTGACCATCCTTCAGAGCTTCCTAACCAGACAACACTTAATTACACAACCTGATACACAAAGATGGGGTGAATTAATGTAGTTAGTAAAATACCTTTTTATTCCTTGTACTTCCTCTATCACACAGCTTTAAACAAATGGACAACCAAATGAAATAAAAAAATAATGCTGCCTTAATTGGCTTATTAGATTATCTCCTAATAAATGTATGCTTCACCACTTGTCACATATATTAAAACCAAACCTTATGGAGCAGATTCTTGGTGAAAATAATATGGACCATATGCGGCGTGCTAAGTACCAATTACCACAGTATAGCATCACCCTGGCTCCAAATGCTAATTTATGTTTATCATTCAGTAGGAACTAAAAAAAGAAGTGGCAGTGCATAACAATCCATTATAGCAAACACAATAGTTGTGTGACTCCGAAGCATATGTTTAATAACGCAGCAGCTATTAAGTTTTAGCTCCTAATTAATACAAATGTACTGTCAATTTCATACAAGTTAAGTTAGGCACGTTATCATTCCTCCATATTCCAGTGAAACATGCATTTGTGATCTTTCTGATCTGTTCTTTTAACTGCAGATTCAACCATTCAGACATGTAGCAAAAACCCTAAGTGTTCATGTGTCTGGACTTGTTAATGTCATGGTTTTTAGGTGTCTGGCCCACATGCAGAACACAGTCGGCAGACAACAAGCAGTTAAGATATTTATTTAAACACGAATAAATGCTCACAGAGTGAGCCGCAGACAATGATCGGGACGTCGGGATCAAAAGGCACTGCGGGAGAGAAAGGGACAGATTAACAAGAGCATGTGCGGGGAATCTACGCTGCGTGAAGCTCTGCTTACCGCCAGGTATGGAGAACCTATCCGGGGGACATGGAGTGGAGGAACAGACTCGGCAGTTATCTTACTCTTGGTGGAACTAGGTGACTGAGCGACAGGTGAGCTGGCAGGTGGAACAAAGGCAGGGAGGCCAAGCAGCACCACAGCAGAGAGCAGGAACGGAGAGCAGCTGAAGGAACTGGGGGGAATCCAGGGATGGGAACTCTTGTCCGACTTGGTAATGACAAGAGGGCTCGAGGGGAATGCCAGAGCAGGATCTGAGCGGCAGGGATTCAGGAGCCAGTTTTCAGCACCAGGAGAAGTGACTGGTGAGTAATCCAAAGCACAAAACGAACTACGAAAAACAGGAGACAAAGGTTTGCACAGGGAATCTGGAATATCTGAGACACAGGAATGAGGAAGTGTCGAAGGACTAAGCGTACCACAATGATTTAACACTCCGGCGTCCTTCAGCTGACTGCAACCTGCTTTTAAGCTCCAGCCGGAGCTTCCGAAACGAGCTGCAGTTGTGCACCACGCCCACCTGTCAACTACAGTCACCTCTGAGAGAAAAAGAGTGGATAACAGGCCGTGCAGGCACAGCCTGCAGAATCCTGACAGTTAAGGACATCTGTTTTTACCAACAGCTTTTTGTTGTCAGATTAGGAAGAGCAATGATACACACCGTTATGCCTAAAGCATACATTACAACGGAATTTGTTCTCTGCTTTTAACCCATCACCCTTGGGGAGCAGTGGGCTGCCATGTGCGGCACCCGGGGATGTACCCCACATCTTGCCCATTGACAGCTGGAAATAGGCATTAGCGACCCCAGCAGGGATAGGTTTGTCAGAAAATGGATGAATGTTTTTGGTATATAATTTGACACACTATCCCTTAAAACACTACAGTATAATTATATTCAAAGGTTTCCTTTCTTTTTGCTTCATTGATATGTGTACATTTTTGAAAATTATAACCCACACTACTTTGATAAGACATTCCAACACTAGCCTAAACCTGGAGAATCTAAGTCCTTGAGAAATTCTATCCTGCAACGTTATAGATGCATAACTTCTCCAACATGCCTGAATTAAATGGCCATATTCCCTTATCTCATTCCTGTTTCAGCTCTGCAGAGGCTTGAAACCAAACCATTAATTCTATTCAGGTGTGTTGGAGAAGAGATTCATCTAAAAGTTGCAGGATAGCAGGTCTCCAAGACTGGAATAGGGAACTCCTGGCCTAAACAACGTAAAAATATATAAATTGTTATTTTGATAGCTCTTCACCTGTTGTCAGCTTGCCTTACTCATTAAGGGATGCTAGCAGCTGTGAGAACTATTACCAAAATCTTCATTGACACTTTGGTGAACTAAAATGTTCTGTCAGAGCTGCTGCTGTAGCAGAATATTGGTGGTTGCACTCAGCAGGAAGATACCAGAAATTGGTGTCAAACTAGGAAGCTTACTAGGATATAAAATTACCTGACAAAAATAAATAACACATTTAACAATTTAGATCACAGTTTTGGAAAATAAATCCATACCAAAATCCAGTTTTTGTTTGTAAGGATAGTGCTATCAAACTCTATATTTCAGAACTACCAGTTAAATTACAGTGTTTTTAGGCAGTGATGGTAAATGACAGCAAGAGGCAAATTTCTGTGTATTCCTGGTTATCTATGTATCTATATGAGAAGTTGTCCTAAAATACTTTTCATTTCATGGTTCCTTTAACCTTAACAGCACATGATGTTTAAGTCCTTTATACATGGTGAACATTAATTTTCTATGTCCAAACCGTGACAAAGAAATAAAGAAATCCAATAGGCAAGACAAGTTTATTTGTATTGCACGCCCACTTTTTGCTCTCACAATTCAATGCAATGTCATTATTTGGAATCTTTGAAAATCAGGCCCTAGTTGTACCAAATGTACATTCAGGAATAAATTACCAACATCCTTTCCACAACCATGGGATGCGTCATTCTACATGGTTGTTTAAGAAATGAGAAGCAAATCATTGCATCAATTGGGCTTAAATAACTTGTTCCCAGATGAAACAGTCACCATTTGGCAATGTCATACACAGTATTAAGTTTTAAAACAATATTTCAACCTTTGAACATCTCAGAAAGCACTTTTCAATCCCTCACCCAAAAATATAGAGTACCTGTTGGCACAACAGTACATATGGCCTTTTGACATGCTAGGCAAGGCAAGGTAAGTTTATTTATGAAGCACTTTTCAGTTACAAGACGATTCAAAGTGCTGGGAAAAAATAGCAAAAAAAGCATTTTTTGCCATGGTAAAACTGAAAGAGCTATTAAGATACACAGATTAAAGTGGGACAAATAAGGAGGGCCTAAGCAGAAATATTTGCCTTACAAGTCATAAGTGTGGTGGAAAACTTACATTCCAAACATCACCATCATGTTGCAGGGAGTTATGGAGGGGATACTTTTCTTAGTAGGGATATGGAAGCTGGTCACAGTAGATGGGAAGGTACAAGATATAGTGTTGGGTCGTTGATGAATGATTCGTTCAAACAAACAAATAATTTTTGTGAAAGACCTGAATCAAATCACTCAATTAACTGATCCATTACTTAAGTTAAAGTTAAAGTCTGTGATTTCTCCATAAGTTTCCCCAAGTCCCTTTTTGAATAACTGCACATGCACAAAACTGTCTTACCTGCTCTTATGCTCCTCAAGAGGACTGGAAGAGCAAGCTCCCAAATCCACTCTGGTCTTATTTCTTTCTATTGAGGCCTTTCTCTTCATCTCATAAACTTGTACGCAGTTTGTTTCTTGTGACTCTCAGCCATGTTCAAAGTACACAGTGAGAGTTGTGGAGCTACAATGAACGGCTAACACTGAAGCTAATCACTAAGCTAACAGCTAAACTATTTGGATACATAAACACTAGAAGTGCTCCTGCACAGCCAGGAAACAAGGAACGTGCACGCACACTGGCGTTACGTGAGCACATCAGAATAATTGACATGCGGGACAACCAATAGATAAGACGGTACCCCAACCTTGAGGGACAGAGGGGGTGAGAGCAGGACCAAAATTCTGACAAATCCCTGCTCTTCGGTGCAAAGGTCAGGGATTGGTCAGAGTTTTTACAGTCCTGCAGCTTTCATAGAGATCAAATTAACCTCAGTTTTCAGAATACATAATGTATTGACTACTCTCAGGATGGAAGGACCATTTTACCCAGTATAACAAAAAGTGTTTCTGAACAAGATTACCAACTACAGCTTTAAAGCAGAACCATGTAACCTTTAGCCACTATGGGTGCTAGACCTGTAACTTTCAGGTTTAGAGCCCATTAAGGCCACTGGCAACCCTGCACTGTTGCAAAATTAAATAGTCTCCCTCTTTGTTTTCAAATTTGACAGACTCTACATGTATCCTGACATTTAATGAAAAATAGGTTAATTGTTCTCTAAAAGTGGTAGCACATAATAACACAAGACATTTTTACATATTCCTTTATTTTTATTCCATGTTAAGCAATAACAATGATTGTTGTAGATCTGTTAATAATTAGACTCATACCCAGATAATATACTTCACAGTGGCAGAATGTTTGATCAGAATCATCATTCCCTCTGTTTTGGGATAATCAAAGTTTCAAGTGAACATAAACAGCAATACTATTTAGAAAAGAGTTTACCAATGACAAAGTTCATAAATTTAAGTGTATAATTATTGAAAGCATGTCAGAATTTCAACAAACCAGTAACAAAAAAAAAAAAAAAAGTATAAGGCATAATTGAAAATTATCAGAAACTTTTGTCAGAAAGCATTTTTAGAGATGGTTGATTTTGAAAAGCTTGAATGAGGAGAACATCTGCTGACATTAGTCCAGTTGTTTTATTTTCTAACCTTTTTTGTATTGATGATGACTTGGATGACTGAGAATCTTGACCAGCATCAGCCACTTTATTAATGAATGATCAAGCTTGGACACAAAATCAAAAGCAGTATACTATTTTAAAACTGTAATTTTGCTTACATTAATTCCATATTCTGCCATTCGAGCTCGTTTTCTTCATGAAACAAAGTGATGGATAAGATGATGTTTTTTAACTCATCAAGGACTTGTTTCAGGTTATCTGCTGCCTCCCTGACCGTTTGGACAAATTTCATGATTTCAGATTTGATTTCAGCTGGTGGGGAAGATGCCCCCTGGGCCCCAAATCTAAAGTCACTCTCTGAACCGTCAGACTCTTGCATCAATGAGTTTGATAACAGCGTTGCCTCATCAGAGGAAGACATTGTGCCCCCAGTTTCAGACTCTGACGTAGAAGGACGTTCATTTCTCATCTCTGCTTCCCTTGCTTCCCTAATGTGGTGAATCTCTTTTGCATCCATAGCAATGAAGAAGAGATCCACGGCTACAAACAAACCAGACAGTACACCTGTTGCCACTTCTGCCACACGCACTGCCCTGGATGCTTGTGCGGCAATCTTGCCAATGTTAACCACACTGACAAGTCGGATTAGTTCAGCAATGCCACCAAGACCTTTTCCTGCCCTACAGCCAGCCATCCTCAGGTTTTCCTCTGTAAGCTTGCTATCAGTGCCAGGTGTTTGTGGACACTGACTCCTGATAGTTTGCAGACCATTGTTGATCTCCAAGAGCCAGGAGACAACTGCACTAACTTTCTGCTCTATTTCTTTGATGATGCTGCGGACTGCTTTACGATCAGAGGACTGATTGACCATATTTGTGATGTTTGAGGCACCTGCAGTGACCCCACCAACAGCACCCACTCCCACACCAACTCCAGTGACAATAAGTGAGGCTCCTAAAGTGAAAGGTGCCAGTACAAGCCCCACTATGGATGTAATTCCTCCCACTGCTCCAATCACACCTCCTGTCAGACTGCCAATGGTGGTCCCCTCATGAACACGCTCCAGAGCATCAGCCAGGGCTCTCAACTTTCCAAGCTTGGTCTGAAGCTCCTCCACAGTTGTTTGGCACTAGGAGAAAAAGTAAACAAACAAACAATAAATGTTCTTTGCAAAAGCTTCTAAGGTTTTAGCTGAAAAGAGAATGTTATTATTTACACTACTTTTCAAAAAAGTATTTTCTTCCCTACAAATATATGCTTTTTTTGCCTTTTTATCACACTTCTAGTCAAAACCACACATTCACATTTGCTGACATTAACATTCTGTGACATCACATAAGAAACTTTTACACATGTACATACGTCCATAAAAAAAATAATACAAATACCTGGCCCTGTAAATACAAGTTCCTACTTCAGTGACATGGCTTGTGTGCTTTAGGCCCTTTTCCATTGCCCTCAAAAGCCTGGAACTTCTGAGAAGTTTTGGCTTTTCAAATCCCAGGTTGTGTTCCCATTTACATTTACCTGGGGCTTTGGTCCCTCACGTGACCCAGTACTTTGCTTTGCTTTCCCAGGGCTTGTTAAGGGGGCTGGTTTGCGTGTAAAAAAGAAAAAAAACAAAGAAAAAAGAAAAACTGTCCACTATAGGTTGGGGGGGGGGGGGGGGGGTGTGAGGAGTTCATCGGGATTATGAGCCAATTTTAATATTGCTCGGACTTGCGGCAGCAAGTCCGAGCAATAGAAAGAGGGAAATAGAAAGAGGGATTGTGGCAACCTCATGTCAGTCAGTGTGAAGCGAGAACTGAGCCAATAGGTGAAGCTCTCAATATAACTGTCCATCTACTGTCCCCACCTATATTTATGAGATACAGATAATTATTGAACAGGGTTTATACAGTAACTCACTTTAATGCTTTTTAATGCTCTTTTAATGCACTTAGAAATAATTCTAATGCCATCAACAAGTACCCATGCTGTTTGCGGTAGCTACTGCAGATTTGTCAAGTTACTGCAAAGTAACTTGACATTGTTAGCTGTTGTCTGCCCCTTGCAGCTGATCTGTGGCTGTTTGCAGTGGTGTAGTGGTCCCTGAAGAAGTGGGTATACTCTCATTGTTTGCCCTTTTAGACGCAGCTCAGAAAAATGCCGTTTTAGAAACAATGACATGTAACACTGCTCTATTTAGTTTACCCAAAAATTAATCAGTAGCGTTTACTCATTTTAGCCTTAAATATTTAGATTAAAATATTTCCTTGAGCTACTACGTGAGGTGTGAAAATACTGTTGTCTCTTTTTTAAAGATTTTTTCCAGCTTCTGGCAGGTAATGTAAAATTTTCTTTGGTTTATATTGAAGGAATTCCTACACTACATCCAGAATCAACATTTCATAACTTTACTGTAGGTTTTTCAATATAGACTTAGATGATAAGGCATATGGAAAGTTCTGAATTGAATGGGAAAGAGAATTTATAGAAAGAGATAAAGGTAATGACGAGGAGAACATCAAAACTCGAATCACTTTGTCTTTGCAAATCATGAATTGTCAAATATACCAGTTTGACAATGAATGTTTGGCCCCGATTTATCAACCTCCATTCAAAAATGGGCGGTGATATTAAAGCTGACAGTCAAAAAGGGACCTCAGTTAAGTAATTTTTATCATGTAAGGAACAAAGCAAAGGTAAACCCTATTCTTTCAAGACAAAAATATGGAAACCCTACTCCAAGCCTTCATTTCATCATGGCTGGATTAATCTAATTCTCTTTATCTCTGAATCGGTCAGTCCTCACTCAAACGTCTGCAGCTGGTTCAAACGCTGCTGCACACCTTTTAATGGAAAAACATAAAAAGAGCACATTACCCCATCCTGGCCTCCCTTCATTGGTTGCCTATTTATCTTAGAGTTCAGTTTAAAGAACTTTTGTTTGTTTTCAAGGTTTTAAACAGCTTTGCCCACCTTACTTAAATGAGCTACTCCTTCACCTTTATACCCCTGCTTGCTCATTCACGTCTGCTGACCAACTGCTCACGGTCATTCACAGTTCTGCCCAGAAGCTTAGAGGGAACAGGGCCTTCTCTATTGGGTGCCCTAAGATCGAGAACAACTTACCTTTGTACATTTGTAAGGCCCCTCCGCTGTCCAGTTTTAAAACCTATTTTTGCTCATTAGCCTTCAACCTTACTGAGATTTTTATCTTTCTCAACTTTTCTTGGTAATTGTATTTCTGCTGTGCCAGCTGGTTCTATTATAATTGATATCAAGTTTGTATTAATATTATTATTATTATTGTTTTAAACTGTTGAGTCTTTACCCAAATCATTTTATTAAATGTTATTTTGTTTTACCTCGTGTTAAAGTGCTATTTAAATAATGATGACAATGATGATGATTATGATCACAAGAAACTTTTGCATCATCACCCAGAAGCTGGAAAGAAAAGAGACCAAAATATTTTTCACACCTCACTTATTAACTCAAGAAATTATTTTAGACTAAATATTTTAGACTAAAATATTAAACTGTTTATTGGTTGTTGTTTTTTCTTCAATCCCACTGTTATGTTTAATAATTTCTGGCAAAAGCTGCAGCATTTTGATTTAATCCATCTGAATACAGTATTTGCAAGCCATATTCTGATTGGATGGAAAGAAACCTGTCTGTGATTGGCTGGTGAGGTGGACAGTTTTTGAAGTCACGAGCGCACAGACAGAATCCAGCGAGCGCACAGCTGGTATTGAGCGTGTAAGGATCAGGTCAAGCGCGCGAGCAGACACGGAACCGAGCACGATGATAGTGGGTTGAGAAGAGTTTATCAGATTTGAGCGTGCGCCAAACAGGTTTTGAGCGTGCTCCAAAAGTTGGTATACGGAATGCTGACTGAAAAATAAGTGGGTATACGCCGTATACCCTGGACTACACCACTGCCTGTCCGACTTCACGTGAGAATTGTGAAGCATTGACACCCATTGACACGGCAAAATCCTTCGTCATCTTTACCGTCGACAGGCTGCAGCCATATCCCGAATTCCTTGTTTTCCACCCACTTTTGTTGAAATTTGCATTTTCCCATTCTCTTGCTCTTTCTCCACCTTGAGCTTCTTTTTCAAACATTGTAAAAACATACGGCTTCACGATCAACCAGAAGCAGTTCAGCATGTTTGGTTCGGCGCAAACACGCGGATTCAGTTATATCTGATATAATATATCTCACGAAAGTGTTTTGATGAACGTATTTTTTTTTAGAAAGAAGGCATTTTAAATGCCACTGATAATCACATTTAATGACTTTTAATGCCAATTAAGGCCTTAATATGTATATAAAAAAATTCTGACTTTTAATGACCCTCGGAAACCCTGTTGAAGGAATTCTATAGTGGAAAGAAGGGACAGCAACTGAGCTCAATGTTAGAAGAGATGGATGAGCTCCGACATTCGGGAGGAGCTTAAGATAGAGTTTTTTCACCTTGAAATCAGCCCACTCAAGTCGTTTGGAGATCTGATGAGGCTGCCTGCAGTGCATCTGCCTTGGGAGGCTTTTGAGGCATGTCCCACTTAGAAAACGGCCACACCACATGCATATTTCACTGGTGGTACTATACATCCCTTTAGGTCTCCGAAACACTTTTATATCCCCTAGAGTGAGCTGCAGAGTATCGCTGGGCAAAAGGCTATTTAGGTTTTCCTCCTAGACCTCAGCAAGACATGATCTCTGATTGTCAGGGTGCAGTTTTTGCCTGCTGCACCCTGAGCATTTCCAGCACCTTCCTCCTCTCGTCCAGCCCTGATTCCACTCTCCTAATCTCCCACACCTGTCATCAATCATCTCGGACTCAATCCACCTGCAAGCCTCCCTAAGTCAGCTCTTCCCTGCTGGATCGTCTGCAGTATTCATCATTCTTCTATGTACCTCGTCCTCACCTCATGTCTGCCTGCCTGCTCCCTACGTCTACCTGCCTGAGCTCCCTTCACCTGCCAAGTCTCAGCTTCGCCGTCCTGCTCCAGCCATCATCACAGACCTACTACAGTCTGGTACAGCCTCCGGTCCTCTTACCATTATTCAACATCTTCAATAAAGACACTAAAGAGATCTTAAACCATGACACTGATAAGCAAGAATCAATAGATGGATAAATTACTTTCTGAAGGTTTCTACAAATTGTACTGGCTTTTATTAGTAGTGAAAAGACATTTGTAATCGTTCCATTAAAAAATAGTTATTTGGATGATTTCATAAACTACACCATGCAACAAAAAAGCTGTAGAGGAAAACAAACAGTGTGTCACCTCCCAAAACCTTAAAGGGGTATAGCCACGTGATTTGACTTTTTATTTATTTAGACGTCAGTAGCTCACTCTGGTTGCATACAAAGTTTTTATGAAAGCGTATTATGTCCTGCTGCCATATTAGGTATTATTTTGCCGTTTTACGCTTTGTTTTTGCTCAATTAGTTAGTAAATAAAGCCTTTTATGTTTATTTTTAATAGTGGAAGTACAACACTGCACATGTGCAGCAGGGAATAAAACAAGGAAGCGGTTAACAGCTATTTTCAAATCTCCCAGCAAAATAATGCGAAATGGTCCAAGATCCAGTGAAGAAAAAAAATGCCAACAAAAATATCTGATTTGTAGAGGGAAAAGACTGGAATGTCACTGGGAATACAGTATGACCATTGGTGTTCACTGAATGGGACTCTAAACCTGTCGATTGCTCAGATATGACAGGAGAATTGATTGACATAAGTACATTAAAGTTGCTGTAGATGGTTGTTTTTAATTAAAAAGGGTTGGTCTTTGATCATGTCGAACTGCCGCTTTTCTGCGAAGCATTGCAAAGTGTCAGGCTCGGTTCAGCATTACTTAATACTGTTTTATTAATTATGTAAACCAGCATTATGTGAGTTCTACAATACTGCAGCTAGATGATACCACAACTGTTTATATATGGTTATTGTACCTGGCTGTTTGTATTCACAAAAAGGACCATCAAATATTATCATGATGGAGGCTTGGTGTTATAAAACTTAACATGATCAAACGGTTTTTGGTCTTTTTTGATAAGCATTTAATGTGGCTATATACCTTTTAAGATTACAAAAAAAAAGATATTACAAGCTTGTTTAAATATTACAACAATGAAAATATCATACCTTTTTCCTAAGAAACCTCATAATGATGGGCCGCCTCAGGATCTCACCGGCTGTTGGTCTTGCATCAGGCTCTTTATTCAGAAGATCACCCAGGAGATCACAAAGCTCAAAGTGGTTTGTAAGAGGTTCGTTATCACCACTAATTATATTAGGCATCAGCTTGATTGTTGTATCTGCAGAGAACTGAAAAAGTACCAGAGTAGGATTTCTTATATTAGCATTTATTATTTTTATTATTGTATTTATTATTTTTACAATTTTAACATATATAAATATTTCTGTCATTGTATCAGAGGTATGTAGCGAAGCCTTAAGAGACTGATAAAATTTGACTTTTTTTTTTTTAAATGTTGTTTTTGATAATTCTTAACAAGTTGTCTTTAAGTGAACAAAAAGAGAAAATGATGTACAAATTGTACAGTCTTTCAAACAATAGAAATTTTCATCTCATTAAGCTTATTTCTTATTAGGCTTATTACCGCATTTTTCAGACCATAAGGCGCACCGGATTGTAAGGCACACTAAATATTGTTTCCAAGTGTGTAATATCACTCCACCCCTCCACAAACACAGCTCTCTCCTGAGACAAGAGAGCTATCCGTCTCTGTCAGGAGGACAGAGTAGTTAGACTACACTGCCCTGTTTCTAACATAATGCCAAAATAAACGTAACTTTTATATTGACTTAACGTACTAGGCAGAACGAATGGTAAAATGTGTGATTAGCTAGCTGAGCACCTAAAGCCGTTTCTTTTCCAGCAGGCTCCCACCGCACACTTGTCAGTGAGAACAGAGAGAGACTGTGATGCCATGCATCCTTGCGACCGCCTGCTTGGTGCAGCTCAGTGTATCAAGCTCAGTGTCCTACATAAAACAGTTGGATAAAAAGACTTCTTGCCTCCGAAAAGTTTATAGTTTGATACTTGTACGCAGTCATAGAATTTGTTCTGCACATACCAGTATGTATGTATGGAGTCCCCGTCTAGTATGTGGGGACCTCTGCAGAGTGAAGTACACCCGAGTATGTGGGGGCATTTACATGAATGCACTTCTAGTTCAACATTTTAGTCAGGCAGTCTTGTAGACTGCTCAGGGATTCGATCACATAGTGACACAGTGTACTATGCCTAGAAATGGACATATCTTTCAGGAGCCTGATATTTGTGCTTAAAACAGTATTTTTTTTTTTGGTTGGTCTAATGTGATAATCTCATTTTCTGAGACACTTAACTTTGTTTTGTTTTACCTGTAAGCCATAAATCATCAAAAAGTACAAGAAATACAAGCTAGAAATATTTGTAATTAATCTCTGCAAAACAAAACATTTCACTTTCTAAAACGACCGGCAAAAATACTACACTTTGATGCAATATAGAATTTTTTTTAGATATACTAGTAGGCTTAAGTTTATTCCAGATATTGCTCATTCATACTTGACATTCAAAGTTGTTAAGTAGATTTACTTTGTGCCTTTTCTTCTTTTATTTCAAGAAACTGATGTAATTCTAAGCCTTAGCTTTGCTTGTCAAAGATCACGTTAAAAACACATTGCTCTCCTTTCAGTGGACTGCAAAAGTATTCATCCCTCTTGGAATTTTTCATCATTTATTGCCTTACATGTAATATTCTGTCTTGGTTCCTGTTTATGATTTGGTTAAAGTTAGCTTTTCCCTGCTTTTTGGTTTATTTGTGTTTTAGGTTCTGGGGTTCTGTCATAGTTGGAGTTTTGAGGTTTCTTTTACATTTATTGTTTTAAGTTTGGTTTCTGCTCTGGTCTTGTTTTGAGCCTCAGCACTGATGTCTGGTCTAATTACTTACTCTGCACACCTGCCCTACTCCACCCCTCCTGCAATCACCTCTCACCGGTTTCACCTGCTTCCACCTCCATATAAACTGTTGAGGCCAGACATCAGTGCCAGGTCGTCTTGTTGAGTTATGGGTGAGTCTCCTCCTGCAAGGTTCTGTTTATGGTTTGCTTTTGGATTTTTGACCCCCTTTGTCTCCAGAAACCTGAGCCATCATGTTCTGTCTGTTCTTGTCTGCCCTGCTAGTCTGTTTATTTTTTGTGCCGTCTTTTGGTTTGACGGTCTATTTGGCTTTTTTCTTGCTTTTGATTTTTGTTAATAAAAGAAGAACCTGATCTGAACCTCTGCTGGTCTGGCTGAATTCTGGGTCCCCTGTCTCTGATCATTACATCACAGCCTCAAATTAAAATGGATTGTTTGAAATTTAATGTAATGCCTACATGACTACAACTTTGAAGATTCAAACAGATAGGAAAACATGACAGAAACTTCAGCATGCATACGTGTTAAACCCCCCAATATCAGTACTTTGTAGATCCATCTTTTGTGGAATTACAGTTGCAAGTAGTTTTGAATAAGTCTCTATGAGCTTGCCATATCTTATCTCTGGTGTTTTGCACAATCAAGGCTAAACTGCTCTAGCGCCTTCATGTTGGATGGTTTTCACTGATGAACAGCAATTTTCAAGTCTAATCACAGACTCTCAATTGAACTGAAGTCTGGACCTCGACTAGTCCATCATTTAAATGTTTCCCCGCAAACTACCTGAGTATTGCTTTAGCAGCATGTTTTGAGTCATTGTCCTGCTGGAAGGTGAACCTACATCAGAGTCTCAAAAAATGCAGGGAGAGTGCCTGGTTCTGCTCAAGAATACTCAGATCAGTTTCCCAGCTACTTCTAATGAAAACTTCACCATACAATGATGCCACCACAAACACGTTGTGGGATGATGTTCTTGGGGTGATGGGATGTGTTTGGTTTGAATCAGACAAAGCATTTTCCTTGGTGGTCGATAAGTTACATTTTAGTCTCATCATCCCTCAATACCTTCCTCCATACATATGGGGGGTTGCGTTTGGCAGACAAAAATATGCCACCTTATTTCTAACACTAAGGGCTTTTTCTGGCCACTCTTCCCTAAAGTTCAGCTTTATGGAGTGTATGACATATTGTGGTCCTATAGACAGACCCTCCAGTCTCTGCTCTGGAACTCTGCAACACCTTCAGGGTTACCTTTGGTCTCTGTGCTGTTTTTATGATTAGTGTCATCCTTGCCCACTTTGGGACTTTGGGTGGGCTATCCCTCTCTTGGCAGGTTTCTCATGGTACCATGTGCATTCCATTTGAAGGTGATGGATTTGATGGTGCTATGGGGGAACTTCAAAGATTATATTTTTTATAACCCCACCATGACTTGTACTTCTCAACAACTTTGTCCCTGACTTGTCTGGGGAGCTCCTTAGTCTTCATTGTGTGACTCCTGCTTAGTGGTGTTGGTCAGATAAGATCTGTTTGTTTAACAGATCATGTGACACCAAAAATGTCACACAGGTGGAGTTGATTTCACTATTCATGTGACCTTTGATGGTAATTGGTTGCACCAAAAGTTTTGATTGGCTTCACAGTAAATGCAGTAGAAACATAAGCACATGTTAATTGACAGTTGTTTTTTTTTTTTTTTTTTTTTTTTTTTTTTACTTTCTAACTATATATTTTTCTCATTTCACTTATCCATCTTAGACTATTTTGTGAAGATCCATCTCATAAATTAAGATTAAAACACATTTAAATTATCGGTTGGTATGTAACAAAATAGGTAAAAATAGAAAAAGGAGGTGAATACTTTTGGCTCTGTAATTGTTTTTTTTTCTGCATACAACATTTTTGAAGTAATTAGGAGTTCATTTGGAAATACCTGTTCCTGAGCTGTATTTACTCCTGAGTTTGAAATAATATTTGTCACACATGTGGTGTTTAAATTTTCAAAGTCTACATTGTTATTTACTTACCGCTTGCTTATCTGTGCAGAGCTCGTAGAGCTCGTTGAGTATGCATCCCAGGGACAAGATGTCACTAAAAACAATATTTTACTTGGTTATTTCCACTAGCATGGACAAAGAAGCGCATAATCTATAACAAGAGTATATTAAGGTAAAATAATAGCATGCCTATACAACCCACAACGTAAAATGGTTTATTTTATTTATATATAACAAGACTACTATAATGTGAGTATCTAAAAACTGTATAACTCCCCTCCTCCCCCCAAAAGAAGCTTAAATGTTTTAACAAGTACCTTTTCTTGTCATATGTGCCTTCTGTAAATACCTCAGGTGGCAGGTAATTTATTGTTGGTTTTTTTTCTGTGGCTGACAGCCTTTTCAAGCTGTAAGAAAAATGTGAAAAAAAAGTAACTTAAAAAAGTAGTAATTTACTTCACACTTTGCATTTCTTCTTGGGAAACAGTGTACCTAACACACTTTGTACCACATTTTCACACTGTAGGTAACTTTTTCATTGTCTATTATTTTGCAACAACTGCAGATTGTCAGGATTTGTTTGTTGATGAACTCAGAACACACACAGGACAAAAGTTTGAGAGGTTTATTGAAGGGTAGATGACTGATGGAAGATGTAACCAGAGGTGCAGGAATACAGCGGCTCAGGGGTGCAGGTGAAGGCAGGGGCTGACGGCCAGGAGAGAGAGTCCAACAACGCTGAGTGGGGTGGCACAGAGCAGAGCCTTCTCAGAGCGGCTAGTCAGGTTAGCAAATCACTGGGGACACCAGAACACAGAGCAGAACTTCCCAAGAACAACGGTGAGGCACAAAGTCTTTCAACGTGGCATAACTAACCTTAACTCTGAAAACGGAAATAGACCTTCCAAGGCAAGGACGAGGACTGGCATGGAGTGGATGATACAGAAGACGGACCGGCACAAGAGTGAGACAGAGGGAGGCTTAAATAGGGAGACTAGGAGGTGAAATGCATCTGACTGATTACCAACAGGTGTGACTAATGGCTGTGGGAGGGAGAGCTGGGTGAACAACAAAACAAGAAAGAGGCCAGACAACTTAAACCATGACACTACCCCCCCCTCAAGGCCGAACACCGGACGGCTCAGAACCTCTTACCCTGGGTGGGGGGAGGGGGTCTCAGGACGGTGGGCACGAGTCAAAACAAGAAACCAAGGAACCAAAAGGTCAAGAACACTGGGAAACCAAGGGGCTAGAAAACCCTGGGGAAACCAAGGGGCCAGAGAACACCGGGGAACCAAGGAACTAAAGAACACTGGGGAACCAAGGAACCAGAGAACACCGACGTGCCAGACCACAACCAGTGCGCGGCACATCAGGAAAAGGCACGAGCGCTTGACAGTGCCGGGGGAAAGAGCGAGCGCTACACAGCGCCAAAGGGAAGGAACGGGCGCTACACAGCGCCAAAGGGAAGGAACGGGCGCTACACAGCGCCAAAGGGAAGGAACGGGCGCAACACAGCGCCAAAGGGAAGGAACGGGCGCAACACAGCGCCAAAGGGAAGGAACGGGCGCAACACAGCGCCAAAGGGAAGGAACGGGCGCACGACAGCGCCAAAAGGGAAGGAACGGGCGCACGACAGCGCCAAAGGGAAGGAACGGGCGCACGACAGCGCCAAAGGGAAGGGATGGACCAACGGCAGCGCTAAGGAAGGCAACGGGCGTACAGAAATGCCTACGGAAGGAACGGGCGCATGAAACGCCAAGGGGGAAAGAACAGGCGGACTGACACGCCAGAGCTCAACAGCGCAAGAAAACGCCGGAGCACAACTAACGCACAGAGACACCGGGGGAAAGGAACGGGCGTGCGAAAACGCCAAGAAAACGGGCGTGTGAAAACGCCAAGGAACGGGCGTGTGGAAACGCCAAGGAACGGGCGTGTGGAAACGCCAAGGAACGGGCGTGTGGAAACGCCAAGGAAACACAACGCTGGAGCGTGAGAGGAGCGCTGGGGCCCAAGGGACGAGATTGCCGGGGCGTGAGGGAACCGCCGGGGCGTAAGGGAGAAGTTTGCCGGGGCGTGAGGGAAACGCCGAGGCAAAACAGACGCATGACAGCGCCAAGGGGAAAATATAGGCGTACGAAAACGCCAAGAGGGAAAGAACGGACGTACTTAACGCCAAAGGGAAAGCACGGGCGTACTTAACGCCTAAGGGAAGGAACGGGCGTACTTAACGCCAGAGGGAAGAACAAGCGTACGACAACGCCAGAGGGAAGAACAAGCGTACGACAACGCCAGAGGGAAGAACAAGCGTACGAAAACACCAAGGCTCAACAACTCCTGCTGGAACACGACTGGTGTACAGAAACGCCAGGGGAAAACCCGCCGGGGCGTGAGGGAAACACCGGGGCTTGGGGAAGAGAACGCCGGGGCGTGGGGAGAACGCCGGGGCGCGAGGAAAGAAAACACCGGGACGCGAGGAAAACGCCGGGGCGCAAGGAAAGAGAACGCCGGGGCGTGAGGGAAGCAGGAACATCTAAACGCCAGGGAACAAGAACGGAGGGCGTACTAACACGCCGGGGAGCCGAGGGCATCCTAACATGCCGGGGAACCAAGAGTCAGAGGGCGTCCTAACACCCCGGGGAACCGAGAACAAAGGGCGTCCTAACACCCCGGGGAACCGAGAACAAAGGGCGTCCTAACACGCCGGGGAACCGAGAACAAAGGGCGTCCTAACACACACCAGGGGAGCCCTGAAATCTAAAAACCAGGATACAAAGGCGTTCTAACACGCCAGAGAACCGAGAAACAGAGGGCGTCCTAATACGCCGGGGAACCGAGAAACAGAGGGCGTCCTAACACGCCAGGGGAACCGAAAATCAGAGGGCGTCCTAACACGCCGGGGAACCGAGAATCAGAGGGCGTCCTAACACGCCAGAGAACCGAGAAACAGAGGGCGTCCTAATACGCCGGGGAACCGAGAAACAGAGGGCGTCCTAACACGCCAGAGAGCCAAGAATCAGTGGGCGTCCTAACACGCCAGGGGACTAAGGAACTAAGAGGCCAAAACAAAAACCAAGGAAGCTCGAACCAGCCAAAGCTAAGGAGCATGAAACAGCTCAGGGCCAGGGGTCAGAAATCTAAGTGAGTACTAAGACCTAAGGAGCGCTGGAAACTAAGAGCGCAGGACAAAAATAAAGAATCAAACCAAGAACTAGAAAATAAGGCAAAACTAGAGCAGGGATAACACCACAAAACTAAAGCTAACCATTAAATCAAAACAAACACTAAAGCAGAAAATGAAACTAAAGCTAACTACGAATGAAGGAAAAAACAAGAAAAACTAGGACTTGAACAAGTACACTAACGTGACAACCAGAGAGCTAAAGCTAAAATGACAAGGCTGGGCAAACCTAGAAAACTAAGGCAAAATCTAGACTCCTAAAACAGAGCAGGAAAAAACAAAGCAAAACAGAGACTAAGTACTCTAAGAAAACAAAGAACCCCCTAAATAATTCTAAACTGAGGAATTCTAAATCAATCAAAACAAAAGCCGAGCTTAAACAAAATAAAACAGAAAGCACTGGCCTTAAGGGCGTAGGCAAAGACGGCTGCTAAGCCGCAAGAGTTCTTGTGGAGGTCGTCCTGGACGAGGCAGGCGGCGGAGCAGCATCGCCCGACTAAGCCCTTGAGGAGGGCGGCCCTGACGAGGCAAAGTCAAGCGGCCTGGAGACCGCGGTCGGCAGCTCCGGCCGAACAGAAAAGTCAAAGGCGGGCGCCGTGGTGGACGGCCCCGACGAGGCAAAGTCAAGCGGCCTGGAGACCGCGGTCGGCAGCTCCGGCCGGACAGGAAAGTCAGAGGCGGGCGCCGTTGTGGACGGCCCCGACGAAGCAAAGTTGAGCGGCCCGGAGTCCGCAGTCTTTGGCTCCGGCCGAACAGGAAAGTCTGGTGCGGGCGTCGTGGAGGACGACCCCGGCACGACGAACTAGAAATAGGAGTAGCATCAACTAAGGCCTCATCCTGAGGCGAAACTACTCCCTCGGAGGCCTCATCCTGAGGCGAAACTACTCCCTCGGAGGCCTCATCCTGAGGCTAAACTACTCCCTCGGAGGCCTCATCCTGAGGCGAAACTACTCCCTCGGAGGCCTCATCCTGAGGCGAAACTACTCCCTCGGAGGCCTCATCCTGAGGCGAAACTACTCCCTCGGAGGCCTCATCCTGAGGCGAAACTACTCCCTCGGAGGCCTCGGCCTGAGGCAGGGCGGCTTCCTCGGAGGCCTCGGGCTGATCTGCGTCGGCCGGCGGAGCGGAGCTTTCAGCGGCCGGCAGAGCGAAGCTTGCGGTGGCCGTCAGAGCGGAGCTTACGTCGGCCGGCGGAGCGGAGCCTACGTCGGCCGGCGGAGCGGAGCTTTCAGCGGCCGGCGGAGCGAAGCCTTCAGAGGCCGGCAGAGCGGAGCCTACGGTGGCCGGCAGAGCGGAGCTTACGGTGGCCGGCAGAGCGGAGCTTACGGTGGCCGGCAGAGCGGAGCTTACGGTGGCCGGCAGAGCGGAGCCTACGTCGGCCGGCGGAGCGGAGCTTTCAGCGGCCGGCAGAGCGAAGCCTTCAGAGGCCGGCAGAGCGGAGCCTACGGTGGCCGGCAGAGCGGAGCTTACGGTGGCCGGCAGAGTGGAGCTTACAGTGGCCGGCAGAGTGGAGTTCTCGGGTGGAGGCGGAACCATCTCTTCAGCTACCTCGGACACTGCCGGGCTACAGGCTTCAGAGGGCGGGTCCTCCTGAACCCCCTCACGGGACGTGAGCGGAAGCGAGTCTTCGGAGGCCTTAAAGCGTCGGAGTGCCCGGCGTCCTAGCCGGGAGGAGCCAGACGGGGGTACAGAGGCTGTCAGAGGGGTGGCTGCAGGCCCACGGGGAAGAAGGTCGTCCCGGTCACCGTAATAGAAGCTCCACAGCTGGTCCTCCTCGACATGTGGGGCTCTGATGGATGGAACATTGAGCTTTACTCGGGGAGCCAGCTGCGAGTCATAGAGGTGATGACATAGGCGATGAAGGGATCTGCGGCTTCTCTTCTCGTGCCCTGGGGTAGCGGCAACAACGCCCACGTAGAACACCTGGGGAGTGGAGTCGGCCTTGATCGGCGGCGCAGGGTCCTGGGCAGAAGCCATCCTGGCGTACCTCTCTTTCCTCAGGCGTTCGCACATGTCCAGGTATGCGCGGATCTCCGGGGTGTCAGCCCCTGCAGGTAAGTTCCATGTGGTGTCTGAGTTCATCCTTGGGCCGGTCCGTACTGTCAGGATTTGTTTGTTGATGAACTCAGAACACACACAGGACAAAAGTTTGAGAGGTTTATTGAAGGGTAGATGACTGATGGAAGATGTAACCAGAGGTGCAGGAATACAGCGGCTCAGGGGTGCAGGTGAAGGCAGGGGCTGACGGCCAGGAGAGAGAGTCCAACAACGCTGAGTGGGGTGGCACAGAGCAGAGCCTTCTCAGAGCGGCTAGTCAGGTTAGCAAATCACTGGGGACACCAGAACACAGAGCAGAACTTCCCAAGAACAACGGTGAGGCACAAAGTCTTTCAACGTGGCATAACTAACCTTAACTCTGAAAACGGAAATAGACCTTCCAAGGCAAAGACGAGGACTGGCATGGAGTGGATGATACAGAAGACGGACCGGCACAAGAGTGAGACAGAGGGAGGCTTAAATAGGGAGACTAGGAGGTGAAATGCATCTGACTGATTACCAACAGGTGTGACTAATGGCTGTGGGAGGGAGAGCTGGGTGAACAACAAAACAAGAAAGAGGCCAGACAACTTAAACCATGACACAGATTAACTGTATTCTGTAAATGCACACACGGGTTTAGCCTTATTATTGTCAAATTGAGTGAAAAGTTCCGGTGGCCTGTACTTGTACAGCACTTTATAAAGTCCCTAGGACCCCAGAGTGCACTACATTCAGTCATACACCCATTCTTTCAAACATTCACACACTAGCGGTGTGATAAATAAGATATTGTTGATATTGGAAAGCCTTGCATGATACCTTAATGGAAGTGGGACAAACAGTGCATTGCAGGCATGGTGGGTCTGATCTGTGGCTATATGTCTAGCCTTTTTCTTTTTTTTTTCTGGATTTGATCAGCATAAACTGTGTCTAGATCTTGTGCCATATCCTTCCTCTCATGTGCTCTGCAGCCCTCATACCACACTGTCATGCTGAGACACAAAATGCTTTCAGTTGTAGTTATTTGAAAGTTTATTAGCAGCTGAGTAGAAAGTCCAGTCTATTTCAGTTCCCTGAGAAAGTAGAGTCATTGTTGGGTCTCTTCACCTGGGGTGAGGTGTTCACAGTCCATGAGAGGTCAGGGGAAATCTAAATGCCCAGGAACCTTATGCTGTCCACACACTCCACCACCCATGGACGCAGAGAGGAGCATGTTCAGTCTTCCTGGACCTCCTTTAGTACACTATGACCTCCTTAATCTTGTTGGTGTTCACGATGAGGTTATTCATGGAGCACCACTTTATCAGATCGTGGACCTCCTCACTGTAGTGGGTCTCACTGTTATTGGATATGAGACCCACCACAGTGGTTTTGTCTGCAAACTTCACAACCATGTTTGTGGGGTGGTTAGTAGAGCAGTTGCGGGTGAAGAGGGTAAAAAGAGGAGGGCTGAGCACCTAGCCCTGCAGCGTCCCAATGTTGAGGATCAGTAAACTTTATGGATTTGAAAATGTGTGGAACTTTTAATTCAACATGATTAAAGTCTCCATCTTTGACCATAGCTCACTCTGGATTGGTGTTAATTTGACTGCTGATAAATGGTAAATGGCCTGTACTTTTATAGTGCTTTATCAAGTCCGAAGACACAAAAGCAGTTTTCAGTCATTCACCCATTCATGCAGACACTTATTCTTGGTGAAAAGCTACATTGTTGCCACAGCTGCCCTGGGGCAGACTGACAGAAGCGAGGCTATCATACATCAGCACCGTTACTGGATAGACTCCCTAACTCCTGTGCCGCTGTTATCCCAAAAAGCAATATAGTTCTTCCATTTGCAAGCATGCAGAGGTGTTCCAAGAAGCATGCACAGATAAAAGCAAGTCACAAAAGCCGAAACCAGACCAAAACCATAGATAAGTACATAGACACTCTATTACATGCTGAGGGCATCCGGCATTGCCGCAATACTGGATGGGTCTCTTCTAATCTAGGCTAGCATAAGAGGCAATTGGAGTAAACATAGAGAGATGTATGTCTGTATATTGTGCAACTTACGGTTGTTACAACCGGCGTACTGGAAGTAGATCATCCAGTGCGGATCACCATTTTGTTCGGCTTGAGATTGGTTCAAAAGATGTGTTTTTACTTGGTAGACTCTTAAATTACTACCTATAATCTTATCTTGTAAGAACCAGAGGTTGGTGTTAGAAGACTATAGATTCTGAGAAACATACCTACCAAACTAATGTACATTACCTTTCATGAATATTTCCAAATCCACCCAAACGCACCAGTCCAAATTCTGAGAACAGTATGTTCTACAGAAAAATAAATGTTGTTAGTTATATAAGGTAAATAAAAATGCATTTATGAAAATCAATCTTGCCAATTGTGTAATACTGAATGTACCTCTGGTGTTAGAGCTTTGTGAAGCAATTGTGCTTCATGAATAGCTTTCAGAGCCATAGAGATCTCAACAAACCAGCTTAATACCTTGACAACAGATCATAGCATTAATGAAAAAACATGACTTTTTTCTTCTTTGACAAGAAAAATAGGAATTCTTTCAGTTTCAGTAAATACCATACCTCAGATATTTGCAGAGACCCTGGTGGAACTTTTCTCATCTTGTCAGCAAGGCGTTCAGACTGGCACTGTTTCATCACTATGTAGTAAATGTCTTCATCTTCATCTTCATCTTGATGACACACACACACACACACACACACACACACACACACACACACACACACACACACACACACACACACACTTGATATTTAATTGATATTTTTAAGTTTTGCTTTTTTCAACTTGGGTTGTGAAATATTTTCCCCATTAAATAAAAAGAAAGCTCAATGTTCCATCTTTTCAGTTTTTGTCTTTATAATGAAATGGTTACATTATTTAAAAAAAGTGATTCATTAATCCGGGCTGCACAGTGGCTCAGTGGGTAGCGCTGGTGCCTTGCAGCGAGAAGGTTCTGGGTTCAGATCCAACCCTGGGTCTTTCTGCATGGAGTTTGCATGTTCTCCCTGTGCATGCGTGGGTTCTCTCTGGGTACTCCGGCTTCCTCCCACACTCCAAAACCATAACTGTTAGGTTAACTGGCTTCTCTAAATTGTTCTTAGGTGAGAGTGTGTGCATGAATGGTTGTTTGTCCTGTTTGTCTCTGTGTTGCCCTGTGACAGACTGGCGACCTGTCCAGGGTGTACCCTGCCTCTTGCCAGGTGAACGCTGGAAATAGGCACCAGCAACCCCTGTGACCCCATGAGGGACTGAGCGGGTTAAAAATTGAATAGATGGATTCATTAATCCAATTATTTGGAAATCTATTTATTTTAAAAGTTTTAGAGGGCTTAGGTTTTTATAGAAAGAGATTTGGTCACTGGATATGATTTGGTTAAATATACATAAAATTGAAATAAGAAAACTGCAGTTCTCTTTCCAAAATAATATAATCTGATATATCATTATTAAAGCTGCTGTCAAGATCGCAGCTGAAGAGAATATTGAACAGCTGTTTGTTTTTTTTAAACTATGTTGTTTAAAAAAAAACATATTTTTTTAAGAAATTTTGAAATATGAAAAGGTTTGCTAAATGATTTTATTATGAGCTATGATTTCTAAAATTGTTTGTATAAATACACCTCCTGTAGAAAACTTTCTTAAGGAAGTCTAAATGTGCATACCATCCAGATAACTCTTACATGCATTGAGCGGTGATACATTTTTAAAGAAAATAAACTAGGAATTTTAAGTATGGCCCAGAAACACAATCATACAATAAATTATGCTTTTACAAAGCTTGTTCTGTGTAATAATTTTTTATTTAATCTTATTAGAGCTGAGAAACAGCCTAAAAGGCTACAGGTTTCATGTAAATTTAATTTTAAATATTTTAATCTAAACATTTACTGTAATATACGTAAGGGATAATGCCTGACAAGGTGTCCATTATCAGAAATAAATGGACTACATGGAGGCGTAAACCCTTCGACGCAAAACGTCAGACAGTTGCTTCCGCAAAGTCTATTAATTTCTGACAATGGACACCTCGAAGGGAATTATCCTGCTTATACAACGGTCACTTACAAAAAAAAGAAATATTAAATAAATTATTAAATTTTAATGTGTTTTTTTTTCACCTTTGAAATCACTTGTGAAATATTTTCACAAGATGCAGCTGAGGGAACTATTTAATATCTCTTGTTGTGTCTGTTGCCAAGGTAACCAGCATTGATTTTCTTACTGTCACCAGCTAACCTTCGAGCCAGTACAATAATTTAGGACAATCCGGCTAAACCGGAACTTTTTTTAGGTGTCCTATAAAACTTTTTAACAGGCACCCTGCATCGAATCAGAATCGAGTATTCACCCAGACCATGTCATAATTGAAAATTATGTTTCATGACCTGGAACCTATTCCCACTTTGTTGCTATGGTTACACGAGACATAAAATGTAGAAAAAAATAAAAAAATAAATAAATTATATATATATATACAACATACCTTTGAAAGAGTTCCTGATGTCGACAAGATGAGGATGGTTTGTTTGCTTAAGGACTTCTATCTCTGACATAAGTGCACCAAGAGATTGTCTAGGAAGCTGTAAGGCAAAACACAGTTGCATGACAATGATTTGATCTAAGAGTGTTCTCTATCAAACTAATACAAATAAATATATGGTAATTTTTAATAAATTGGAATATGCCATTTGAAACTGCTGGTTTTGTCAAATTAAAATTACCCTTTTGAAAATACCTGTAAGCAGGTACTGAACATACATTTCATTAAGCCTGCATCTCATTGTTAAATTTTTTTTTATTGGTCTGATGTATTATTCTATTGTAACAATGTCATGGTGGTCTCAAATCATTGCTCTCCGGATATTGAATTTTTGACTATTAAATGTGGGCCTTTATATCTGCCCTGTGAATTTACCATCATCATCGCTGCTGTTTAAATCTAACCTAAATCTCACAAGATGGATGTAGTTCGGCCCATAGACACCATATACGTAGACGCCCCACTGGTCGCTGCCGGCCGCTAGGCTGACGTGCCTGCAGGGCAGCCATCTTGGGTCAGACCATAGATCAGACAGCTGCTGTCAGAATGAATAGGAGGCAGCTCAGATCTAATTTTAATCATATGTTCACAATGCTGGTGACCTTTCAGTCAGATTACACATATTTATTCAGAACCAAAACTATTTAAACTGAAGTGAAACTGGATGAAAAATGTACACGCACTTACATATTTTGCAGTTACATATTAATCTAATATACACATCTTTCTTCATATATATATATATATATATATATATATATATATATATATATATATATATATATATATATATATATATATATATATACACACAGACACCGATTTACAGACAACAGCACTGATCTACATAGGAGCAAAACTATATACAGACAAGTGAGAGCAAAGGTGCTCATAACAGCATTTAAAAATGATATAATACAAACCGCGATCTGGAGAAAAAAAATCAACAAAAAACCTAATAACGCATCTTAGAATCAAATACATTGCAAAATCATAGCAAAAACAAAAATACTGTATAATATTTTACCCCCCCCCCCCCCCCCCCCCCATAAATCATGTCTATCCAGTAATTTAGGACCATTTTGTTTGTTTTAGGTGTTCAATGTACTTTTCTCTACTTCCATCCCTGCTACCCATTAGCACATATTGTGTTTATGCCGGAAAAACTGTAAATGTAAAGCATGAGGATTATCTATCGTAAAATCTTACTTATGGAAGGTAATTCCCCAGGATCTGGTTCCTAGTGTCCTTTTATTTGTGCACCCATAAGCGGAGTAAAAGTAGGGCTTCCTGGGACGTAGCTCTGGAAGTTTGCTTACTTTCAATACACAATCGAAATTATTTATTAAGTTAGACAATGATTTAATTTAATCAATTGGTCCCATGTAGCCCCTAAAGGGGTGATGTTTTCAGTCAGGTGATTTATCTGGAAATCAGGTGAGAATTCACCGGCTTCAGAGTGTCTGAAAACATAAAGTACATTTTCCTGAATTGACGTGTATTCTCTCTGAGCGCAGCTTGGTCTGACCTAAGATGGCCGCTCTGTTGGCATGCCTCTCACCCGACGACGCGGCGTCTACGTATACATGTCTGTGGTTCGGCCGAGCTACATCCATCTTGTGAGAGTCATGTTAGTTTACATCCCCCCGCCCCCTCCTCCTCCTCCCCAGTGCTAACACCAAGGAAGCTTTGAGTGTGCTCTACCGCTCCACCTGTGACTTGCAAACCACAGATCAAAAGGGTGTGTTCATTGTTGCTGGGGACTTTATTCAGGCCAACATAAAGACAGTATGTGAACTTTGCAACCAGAGGCTCAAACACACTAGGCAAGGCAAGGAAAATTTATTTGTATAGCACAATCCAGTACAGAGACTATGCAAAGTGCTTTACATGATTAAAATATATGCAAATAAAACAGAATAAAAGCAAGTAGGAATAAAGTGTAGAAACAAAAATAGAACATTAAAAACAGTAGGACTACAAAAGTTGTGATGTTTCAGTAGAACTATTTAACTAGAGCAGTTGAAGGCAGACAAAGACAGAAGACTAGACAAAGCCTGCGCAAACATTAAGGCAGCAGTCAAAGCAGAGCTCCGTCCCCACCTGGGCTCATCAGACAATTTCGCTGTTATGCTATTTCCTGCAAACAAGCCCTTGGTTATCTAATGAAAATCCAATGTAAAGCAAGCCTGCAGGATCTGTGCCAGCATTACATCACCGTTTTGAATGCATGGACTTGGACATGTGTAGGGAGGCTTCAACTGAAAACCAACACACCAATGTAAAGGAGTATGCTTAATCTATGTCTGCATACAACCAGAAGTGCAAGGAGGATGTCTCTGCAATTGAGCTTGCTCGTTCCTTGCTAGTTTCCTCTTGATGCACGTGTGCAATTTAAGTGTTCATGCATCCAGTAAGCGTCAGTTTCAGCCATTAATTGTAAGTCCACTGTTCTCACTGTAGACTTTGAAAATGAGTCTACAGTGTCACAGGAAGCAAACTGTCTTACAGGTTTATGAGAAGAAGAGAAAGGCCTCAGAAAAAAGGTAAGACCAGAGTGAATTTGGGTGCCTTAATTACATGACTTTTTGGTTTCAATTCTTCTATGAAGACTACTCCTGGCCAGACATCTCCGGAATGTGGGTGGTTATACATCCAACTCACTGATTTGTGCCCATTGTTAGCAGTTGGCATTGCTGGACTAGGGAAAAAAGCTTAATGCATTTTCATCTGATGCACTAAGGTAACTTGGCCAATCACTGAATCGCACTGAATCCTCAACTTTGCCTGTTTCTAAATATGGTTTGAGTGTCTATGGTTTCTGTATGCTATTTTTTTAGTCTGCCAAGCTGTGTTCTGTTCATAATAATAATTTAAAAAATCTTTCTCTTGTATTTAAATCTCTCCTCTCATCACATAATCAGATATTTGTATGTACTTGATTTATCAAAAAAATGTGACAATGGCAACATTTTCAAAGGTTATACCACATTTGATTTTTAATGTTAGAGCGTAGAAGAAGATCGGACTATGAATGCAGCGTTTATCTTAGATGGCTACCACTAGCAGTTAGGGATATAATCTAAGCAAGATCATCTATTATCTTTGTGGATATCTTTGTTAAACACTTGTACTAAAGCAACAGCTAGCACACAGCAAGGCACAGTGTATAACAACAATTTCTACCATTAATACTGCATGAAAAAGACAAAATTTTGTTAATGAAACTGAAGCAATGTTTGACAGTGAATATATTTTGTAATCTACATCACTGATATTTGATTTAGCATATATGAAGGTAAATTCTTACCTTTGTCAGATCAATCATCTTTATCAAATATGTATCATCATCTTTTGTGGCAATGATGTTATTTTTAGTTCCTGATGATATCACATAGCCTTTCTTTTCCAGTTTGCTTTGTTCTTTCCCCATTTTTGTTAACTACCAATGACAAAAGAAGTAAAATCAGAAGTGTTACTGCTAAAAGGAAACAATTCCACAGTCACTTGGTTGCCTCTTGTGGCTGCATTTATTTGCCTAGTCTGGCATACAATAAACAAAAAGAGAATATCACTCACAAATAAATCCATACTCTTAACTTATGCACTTGACTTTTACCTAAGTTTTATTTATTTAGTTAAACAAACATTATTTCAGCAACTCTAAATTACAGTTTAATTAAAATTAAATGCATATTCAATCAGCTTTTAAAACTACTTTTACAAAAGGACATAAATATAAATACTTTCCTGTAGGAATGAATGATAAAGAAGTTAAGTTGAAAGATACATAATATGTACATACCCAGAGGCAACACCTGTGACCCACAGTCAGGTTTGGTGCTCAACTGACTGTTGAGCACCAAGGTGAGAGGATATTTTTTGTCTTGAAATGAAAGCGAAAGTAAAGCAAAACTTTGTGCGTCAGCTCGAGTTTCATTGTGGCCAGGAAATGCACCGTGGTAAACTTAACTATGTTTTACTTGTTTTATATGTTTTGCTTTTACAAAAGAAGGTAAAAATATAGGAATCGTCCTTTCCATAGTTATAGTTAAATAATTGCCTCATAGATTCCATTGTATATTTTGCTGAGGATCATGACAAAATCGTCAACCTTTTTTTAATAGTTTTGCCATGCCATTCTTTGTATTCCTACAATCATTTAAGTGCTATTTTGTTTCAATACATGACATGTTTGTTATGACAGTTTCATGAAAACAACTTGTGGAACTTATTTTAATGTTTACACTGTGCTTTACCCAATTAAAATCCAGGCATAGCTTATGTGTGAAGACACCATCCAACCAACCAATGAGGCTATCGTATTTTTCAGACTATAGGCCACACGTTTTTCATGGTTTGGCTGATCCTGCGACTTATATCCAGGTGCAAATTATACAGTATATCAAATTTAAATGATAATTCATACTGACCAGAATGAACCAAGGAGACAACATTACGTTTATGGCCACAAGAGGGCTCGCTAGGCTTGTGAAAACTATCTTGCTCCTGTACCACTTAAAATACGGTGACCAGATGTGTCCAATTTCTGGGGACTGTCCCCGATTTCAGTATATCATGGTGGAGTAAAAAAAGTTTAGGGCAACGAGAGGTATTTACCCGGTCCTGGCGCTGTCCTGACGTAGTAGAAGAGCTGAGCTGAACGCGCCTTCCCACCCCGTCGGCATGGCAGATCATGCAAAACAAACCAACCCCCTGACAGACACAGCTGCTTGGAGGACCCAGACCGAGACAGAACCCTGTTAGTGGGCTGTCCGTGAAGCTAATAAAAGCTTTCGCTGTCTTGCTGGATTAGAGTGGCTCAAGTTACCCTGAGCTACCTCTATAGTTATGCTGCTATAGGCTTAGGCTACTGGAGGACATATTTTTCTCACTCTACTGAGTTCCACTGTTCTCCAATGTTGCATTGCAATTTTGCATGGGTGATGACCGTTCATATTAAGCCTGGTTCTGCTTCCCGTTAATGGGGAGTTTTTCTTTCCATCGCTTCATGCTTGCTCAGTATGAGGGATTGCTGCAAAGCCATGGACGATGTAGACGACTCTCCCTGTGGCTCTACCCTTCTTCAGGAGTGAATGCTTCCTTTCGGGACTTTGATGCATGATTACATGATTAAAATATTGTAAAATAAAACTAAATCAAAGCAAGTAGGAAAAAAATGTAGAAACAAAATAGAACATGGGAGAATAGAAACTAAAAGAAAACATTAAAAACAGTTGGACTACAAAGTTGAACTAATGATGTTTCAGTAAAACAGTTTAACTAGAACAGTCGAAGGCAATCCTAAACAAATGTGTTTTTAATCTTGATTTAAAGGAACTCAGGCTTTCCGCACTTTTACAATTTTCTGGAAGTTTGTTCCAGATAAGTGGAGCATAGGAACTAAATGCTGCTTTTCCGTGTTTGGTTCTGGTTCTAGGTATGTGGAGTAGGCTGGAGCCAGAAGACCTTAGTGGTCTGGAGGGTTGATACACTGATAATAAGTCTGTGATGTGTTTAGGAGCTAAGCCATTCAGTGATTTATAGACTAACAGAAGTATTTAAAGTCTATTCTCTGAGATACAGGGAGCCAGTGTAAGGACTTTGGAACTGGGGTGATGTGCTCTACTTTCTTGGTCTGCGTGGGGACGCAGGCAGCAGCGTTCTGGATCAGCTGCAGTTTTCTGATCCACTTTTTAGGCAGATCTGTGAAAACACCATTGCAGTAATCAATTCGACTAAAAATAAACACATGGATTAGTTTTTTTCCAGATCCTGCTGAGACATTAGTCCTTTAATCCTGGAAATGTTCTTCAGGTGACAGAAAGCAGACCTTGTAATTGTCTTTAGATGCTTTTGGAGGTTCAGGTCTGAGTCCATCACTACTCCCAGATTTTGGGCCTGATCAGTGGTTTGTAACTGAAGCAGCTGAAGCTGTGTGCTTACTTTTGATCTCTCCTCTATTGGTCCAAAGATTATTACTTCAGTTTTGTTTTTATTCAACTGAAGAAAATTTTGGCACATCCATGCAATGATTTCTTCTAGGCATTTACTCAGTGCTTGAACTAGTCCATAGTCACCTGGTGACATGGTGATGTAAAGCTGTGTGTCGTCTGCATAGTTATGGTAGCTGATGTTTTTTTATGATAGCTAGAGGGATCATGTAAATATTGAATAGGAGGGGACCCAGGATGGACCTTGGGGAACCCCACATGTACTTTTTGTCATCTCTGATGTAAAGTTACCTACTGACACAAAAAAGTCCCTGTCCTTTGGGTAGAATTTAAACCAGTCGAGAGCTGTACCAGAAAGGCCGATCCAGTTTACCAGGCCTTCTAACAGGATGAAGTGATCAACAGTATTGAATGCTGCACTGAGGTCCAATAGTACAAGGACTGTGGTTTTTCCACAGTCAGTATTTATATGGATGTCATTAAACACCTTCATAAGGGCGGTCTCTGTACTGTGGTGAGCACGGAAACCTGACTGGAAAACATCAAAGCGGCTGGTCGTTATTAAGAAGGTGTTTAATTGTTAAAAAAAACAGCTTTTTCAATAATCTTACTGATAAAGGGGAGGTTTGAGATGGGCATGCAGTTCTGCAGTAGTAGCTTGTCTAAACTGTTCTTTTTCAGCAGTGGTTTGATTATTGCTGTTTTTAGGGACTGGGAGAAAACACCTGACAGAAGGGACGTGTTTATTATCTGAGTCAAATCAGACGCTATGACAGGCAAAACTTTCTTAAAGAAAACTATGGGTAGAACATCAAGGCAGCAGGAGGAGGAACTAAGCTTTTGTAGTTTATTTGGCTGAATTGGGATATTTTGTCAAGATAAGTTCCTGTTGGATACAGCTTTGGTTCTGGAGTTGATATGGATGTACAAACTGATCCTCTGATCTTTAGGATTTGCTCAGTAAATAAGTTAGGCAATTTCATTACAGGCCCTGGTGGAGGAGTTCAGAAGCCACGGACACAAGAGGATTTGTTAACCTGTTGACTGTGGCAAATAAGGCACAAGCATTATTAATGTTTTTGTTGATGATCTCAAAGAAGAAAGATTCCCTTGCATTTTTCAGTTAAAAGTTATAAGTGTAAAGTCTTTCTTTATAGATGTCACAGTGAACCTCGAGTCTCGTCTTTCTCCACTTGCGGTCAGCTTTTCGACACTCCCTTTTTTCACTTCTAACCACTGAAGCACTTCTCCAAGGAGATTATAACCGCACCCTAGATACACAGCGTACACAGTAACACTTTAGCAATGATACTTCCTCTTTTAGTTTCCTGTATGCTGCTCTTGTCACGTTTTCCGTCCCTTGTTTGACTGTAATCATCTACATGTGAGAATAAACTTTTAATCAGAGCATTAGTTCTTTTGTTGCAAACCTGTCCATGTAATGAACGAGGCTGGCTGACGGACCTGGACCGCCAGGTTGTTTATATGAATTGAGTTTACACAGATGTGATCATCCTCAGATTAGACAAATGGTGTTCAAACAATCGCATAGGCTGCGACACCACGGGAGAGTAATAAAGGTTAATTTTCTAACTGAACGATGAGGTAACAACATCTCTACTTCCATGACTAGATGGCTGGAACTGAGATGGAGCTGACTGGATGCGCTGCTACAGGCCAAAGCCAGCACCCAGCATAGGGGTTGTAGTTTCTGTTGGGAGTATTAGTTGGCATGACACCTGCTGACATCTGGGTCCATGTGAGCCGCTTAATGAAACACGTTCAGTCAGAGCGTCCACACAACAGATAATAAAGTCTGGAATTATGTTGTCGTTTTCAAATCAAGTTGCTAAATGACTCAGCTCACTGATAACCTGGTAGCCAATGTGACAGCGGCAGTAGCTGCAGCCACTGATGGCAGCAGCATGTAGATTCTACCTATGGAAGTCTGTTGCTAAACAAGCAGCTAACCGAGCAGTTGCTGAAATGCTTTAGGAAATGGAAAATGGACAGGCATAAATAAATAGGGTTGAAGAAATAAATGGTGGAAAATATAGAAAGGAAAAATAAAATGGATACAGAAATTAATACATTTAAAAACAAATTAATATATAATATTGACAACAGTTATAATAAAAAATGTAGGTGAATATTAAAAAGAGAAATGTAATAGATATTTTTCATTTATGTCTCATTATATGATTTAATTACTGCTTACATTTATTTATATGCTGTATGTTTTTGTAATTATTTTATGCTTTTTTATTTACTGAACATTAATTTATTTCTGTGTTTTATGTTATTTCAAAGTAAATCCTCCATAGACTACATACCCTCTTACATTACAATGCTACATAATACACATGTAAAAATCTACCATGTTGTCCTTCCTCTTCAAATAGCTTATTCTTATCTATTCTTCTATTGTTCTTATACAATTTGCATTTGTTTTGTTTATACAATATTATATATTTTTTCATTTACTTATGTCAACTGTATGTTTGTCTATGTGTAGCCCCTTATCACCAAAGCAAATTTCTTATACATGTAAAATACTATTTAGCAATAAAGTTAATTCTGATTTTCATTTTTATTTGTTGATAGGGTGGAAATGATGTTAAATTCTTACCTGTGGTAGAAGGACCATCTTTATAAAGACTGCACTGTCACCTTTTGTGGCAATTTAATTTTGTTTTTCTTTGTTTTTTTTCCCATGTTGCCTTCCTTTCCTAGCTTCCTTTGTTCTTTCTCCATTTTTTCAGCAAAGGAACAATTCCTACAGCTTATAGATAAATTATGAGTAGTTCAAGTAGTTCTTCACACCTTTTTCCTTAGTTGATTTCAACTTTTAAAAAATGTCAATAAAATTCAAACTCACAGGTCTATAAAAACAAAATTTAAATGTTTAAAAAACAGATGAAATAATAAATCAGCCCTGTTAAATATACAGTAATACAAAACAAATCTGTACATACCAATATCCTTACCAGTATGTGAAGTCAGAGATTGCCTCTGTCTTTGCTTTGATAAAGTGAAACTAAGCTAAAAAAAATGGTCTTGAATTTATACTCAAAAATGCTGGTAATGTGGAACAACAATATATGGGTAAACATCATTTATCAGAAATGGTCAAATGCAAACGCCATCTCAGAAATTGCAAAGCAGCATCTTTAAATAAATATATTATATAAAATAATCATCATTCAAGAATTAACTGTGATTAACTACATTTACTGTAATGCTGGTACACAGTGAACCACACATTCAAACCAACAGAAGAAAAAGACGGAAGTGTTGATGCTCACAGTTAAATATGAGGCTTACTAGAACAAAACGCGCTGCTTTGGAAATTCTAAGAGTTGCTCCTTTGTAGTTTGACTCCATGTCACACGTACGGCCGTCATGCTTCTCTCCGCTCCTATGTTTTCGTTTGAGAAGACGAAGACAAATCTACTTGTTTGCGTGTGCGCAGTGCGTGAGGTCGGGGGAAATCGGCTCGTAGACGGTCGTAACTCCGCTTCAACAGCAGGACGCGCTCACGATCGCTCACGAGGGCCGACTGAATTTCAAACATGTTTGATTTTCAACCGACCGTCCGATCCCTGATCGGTAGGTGGTCGTGAGAGGCGAATCGCCTTTCGTTACCCCCTGTATACTTCACGACGCAGGACGCGCGATCAAGCTGTAACTCGGCCCGGTCCAAAAAATTCTCGTACGACTGAAGAATCAGCCCGAAAAGGGCCAAAACTCGTACAGTGTATGCCCGGCTTTAGGGACACTCTCCGATGAGGAGGAGGAAGGAGACACTATCTGTTTTATTTGTTGTTCTGATTTTAAATACTAGGTGTCATTATTACTTATTTCCTTTAAGATAGCATTGTTGCCTTGCAGCAAGGCAACAAGACTTCAGGTTAGATTTGAATACTAGCCTGAGGTCTTTCTACGTGAAGTTTGCATGTTCTCCCCATTTATGCATGGGTTCTCTCTGGGTACTCCAGCTTCCTACCACTGTCAAAAAATTTACATGCCCAGTGTCAATTTGTCTCTAAAATGTTTTTCAATTTTATTTTCAAGGGTTAACAATTGAATTATATAAAAAAATTCTTACAGATATGAAATAAAAATATTTTAACCTACTATGACTTTAATTATAATAATATCACCATTAATTAAAATTCACACCAACTCACAGAACATGCTAATATGTATATAATCAAATACTTTTAAGTAACAAAGAGCAGCCTTTTTATTGCAGTTCTTCAGCCTTTTTATTGCGAAAGTTTGAAGGAAATCCTGGGATTATCTGAGAAGAATTTCAGTGAAGAGGGATTTGGAGAGAGCGTATAGATTAAACAAATAACAAATAAGAACACATTAGCTATGTGGTATTGATACAAGTAAATAATATCTTTGTACTTTTCTCTACATTTGTCTAAACGTGTTCTTTTACATTTGCACAAACAAAATATATTTATATACAGTTCAAATCAAGCTATTAACTACTTTGAGGGAGTTCTAGCTCCTTTAGCTGGTTTTAAAGTTTATTAAATGAATACCATGATAGCATCAGGCATATATTTTTTAGAAATGAACTATTTGTTTGTTACCTGGCTCACAGCAATTGGTTGAAAATGTTTGCAGCAAACTGGTTAAGGCCTTCAATCTTGAGTCAACAATAACTGTACAAATATACATACATAGAAATAAAAGAGAACGTTGCACTACATAATTTTTGTTGGCTAAAAAACCTGCTACTAATTCAAAATTTTCTCTCCAGCAATTATTTTAAATAATGATGACAAGAGATTTAATACAGACAGTGTGCCATAAATAATGAGCAAACATAATTTTATTCAAAAGTTTATTATAAAAGCTCGACCTGTAGGCATGAGTTTTTGACTCATCCTTATGTGATGCAAAAGCCAAGGAAGCAAATCTCAGGTTTATGACTTTTTCTCCATCAACAAAAAAACCCCGTAGAAGAACACCTTTTTCTTTTATTCTTTTTTTCTTGTCATAACACAACTCATTATATCAGGGTGACAGCCGTTTTGTCATTATGACAAGCATCACAACAAGTAATGTAATGAGACGTGAAGGGAGAGCAGCAATATTTGGCACAAATGTTTGCAAGTCAAACAGTATCAGTCACATTCTGTTTCTCCCGTCTGTCCTTGTGTTGTTGTTTTTTTCATACAGCTTTAGCATCTCCCAGGGATAAATCCTAATATGGCACCAAGCATAAAAAAAAAATAACACAAAGAGGAATCCAGAACAGAAGGATAGAAAACATAATCATTTATGGTTAAGCAGTGTTTGAGTGGGAAACACCTTGAACAGGTCCCCAGTCCATCAAAGGGCAACATAGAGACAAACAGGACAAACGACCTGACATACACACTCACACTTAAGAACAATTTGAGAGAATAATTAACCTCTATGTTGCCCTTTAATCAGTCATGTTTAAAGGGCTGGGCAAACATGCAGAACATGCAAGTTCCATGCAGGAAGACCCCATAAACCTTCGTACTGCAATACATCAGTGCTACCAGCTGCATCACTGTGCAGCCCAGAACACCACTCTAAAATACTTTAGTACTATATCTGTCCTTAGGTTGCTTGGTGACTGGCTAATACTATATTAATGATGTAGGAATGCTATTGAAGTCACAAGTTTTTCTTTTTTACTTTTTTTGCTGCAGTATGTTTCTAGGTCAGTAATGATAATAACAACCCAACAGCAATATCAGTACTAGCCAGAGTACTTTTTTGGAAGATAAAATTAATAGCATCAAAGCAGGATGTTCATCTAAACAAACAGTGTATTAAAGCCACACAGTCTGTAGTGAGTGATTGCATAGACACATGGAAAATGGCTCACAGCTCAATTAAATGCAGAACTTTCCCTCTTAAGAAGACAAAAGACAAATACAAAAAAAGAACTCTTCAGCCTTTAAAGCTAAAAAAAAAGCTTTAAAGGCTTTAAAGACTATTCTAAGGTTTCATGAAATATTCCAACAAATCAAAATTTGGAAAATGTATGTTTCCATCGCTGATTGCATAGTTTAGATTTTTATTCTATTGAAAATGGCCGTAGTTCTTTAGAATTCCCCATACTTGTTCTGTATCATGACAGAGCCTTCTCCTCTCTAAATCCTGTCTTGTCAGATGTCCTGTGTGAAATAGTTACTCATCCATTCTGACATGTTCAATATTAGGAGAAATAAAAAGTGGATGGAGGAGCCAGCAGTTTTCATGTTTCAATCCCTGCTTTTTTTTTTTTTTTTTTTTTTCCCCAGTGTCCTGTCTAGCAATATGGCAATAGGAATTGATATCGTACGTACGTACGTACATACATACATGTATGGATGTATTTGGCCAAGCGTACATTCTGTGTCTGTCTTGACGGCCACATGTCCTCATCTGCTCCACTACCATGTGGTGTCCCGCAGGGTTCATTTCTGGGGCCTCTCCTTTTCATGGTATTCCTCTTCCCTTTTGGCTCTATTTTTAAGAAATATGGGATTCCTATTCATTGTTATGCGGATGAAATACAGCTTTATGTCCCGCTAAAGAAAACTGACTCCACCTCTCTTCGGTCCCTTTTTTTATGTTTGGAAGACTGAAAGCCTGGATGGCCCTGAATTTCTTAAAACTAAATGAAGAAAAGACTGAGGTGGTGATTCTTGATAGTTCCAGTGAAGACTCCCTGACTGATGTTGGCTCCTTGGCCCAGTACATCAGGCCTATTATTTAAAATTTAGGGGTAAAAATAGATGCTGAACTTAAGTTGGAAAACCATATTAGAGCTGTTGTAAAATCCAGCTTTTTCCACTTGAGGCAGCTTGCGAAAGTAAAGCCTATCCTTTCTAATCAACATTTTGAAACAGTAATCCATGCCCTTGTAACCACTTGGCTAGATTACTGTAATGAGTCAGTGATTTGCGCATTTCCCAACTTCAGAGGGTAGAACATGCTGCTGCAGGTCTCTTAACAGGTACAAGAAGGTTTGGGCATATTTCCCCTGTTTTAGCCTCGCTACACTGGCTGCCAGTACATTTTAGGATTCATTTTAAAATCCTTTTATTTGCTTCTAAAGCTCTTAATGGCCTTGCCCCCATCCTACCTGTCTGAGCTGCTACATCCCTACACAGCCTCCCGTTCCCTTAGATCAGCTGACCAGTTCTTACTGAGGGTGCCAAAGACAAAGCGCAAGCAAAGAGGGGATCATGTTTTTTCTGTAGCAGGTCCCAACCTGTGGAAATACCTTCCCTTGGGCAGTAGACAGGCCTATTCAATTTCTGATTTTAAATCCTTTATTCAGACCCATCCCTTTTCCTTGGCTTTGACACAATCTGGGATGTTGACTTTGTTTTACTGTGTTTTACTTTCTTTGATTTTATCAGTACTTTTATATACCATTTTGCTTATTGCTTTATGATTGATCATTTTGTATCTTATGAATGTGTACAGCACTTTGGTCCTGTGGGTGTGCTTTATAAATAAAATTGGTATGGTATGGTATGGTATGTTTATGGCCATTGTATATTGTAATCATCTTGGCTGGGAAGGGAAAATCTTGCTGGAACTCTGCACAAAAAGACAGCAGTTTCTGGGAGAAAACTAATCATGAGGGACCTGAAGTAAGCCCACGCATGGCCCCTTAGATCAGTACTGATTTCTAAAAGGTTCATGTAATGCTTTCAACAGAAAATGCATTGTAAACCAGTTTTATATTGTAGTTTTAGAATTTTTCCTAAATTGTTGTTTTAATCAGCAACTGAAAATGTTTAGTGAGACATGGTTGGAATCCCTGTCATGTAAAACAAATAGAAACAAAAAAAGAGAAGAAAACAAAATGCATGCATTTTTGCCAGTTATACATTTCTAAATTAATTAATACACTAAACACACATATGAGGACAAATGTGTTTGAAGGAATGAATGCAGTAAGTAGTCTAGCTGTTAACCTTTCCTTTCTATATCTACATGCATTTTACTATAATGGCTGGCAGCCAAAATGACGGAGGAGTCTAGAAACAACCACATCAATTTGACTTTTCAGTGTGCTCCTAGTATTGATCAACCACAACCCACTTCACCTTAACAGTCATGGTCTTATCTGAAAGACAAGGCTGTGTCCCTGAGAAGGACAAATTGAATGCAGGACCCAGTGAAATAAAAACAACCAACTGAACATCTTGCATACAAGGAAACAGTTATTACACAGTGGAATAGCAAAACATAATCACCCATCAAAAGTCCAGTGGGTTCCTGATATTGTTTACCGTTTGCAGTAACTCAGTAACAACAGAAACTCTGCCTCATTCACCATTTACCAGTTATTTATCCATTATTTTCTATTTCAGTGCTGTTCATATTGTTGATATTATCATATTGTAGACACTGTATGCACCTACCTCAAATACAACATATATAGAAAAAATTTATTCAAACATCCTCATTCTTTGCACTCATCTCAATGTGGACACATATGTTTGTATGTGGATGTGCACATCTACATCACTTTCACCTCTGATATGTACTAATCAACCTGCATCCTCTCTGCTCTGCTAATTGCACGATTAGCATTGTTTATATCACATTCATATGTGTTCTCTATACTGCAGACTGTGTTTGATCTTTATTACTTACCATTGTGTTATTGCATTATTGAATGTGTAGGGATATTGTGAGCATTGTACAATACAGAGTCATGCTCCTTGTATGTGTACACATACCTAGCAAATAAACCAGATTTGGATTCTAATTCTGAATTGCTTAACATGGAGTTATGCCAGTACCTCAGGTTGCAAGTTTAGACTGTTCAGTGAGGATTATTCTGTACAGAATAACCAAAAAACTATATAAACTATGTGTACTGCTGTAAATATTATATTTAATAAGTGAACTTGCAGATGGTCGTGTTCCGTTTTTTGACCCAGATGCAGGGAGAACTCAGAGATTAGTTTAAGAAGTTTATTGTAACAGGTGGGTTTGGGTCACTCGGATATCTGGAAAAGGGAAAGCAGGGTTTAGAACTGTAATGTTATGATGTTTGACAAATATTGCTGAGTTAGCTTACCATGTTCTGATGGTTTAACGGTTCAGTCCAGCTTGGAGATTGAGTGCTGGACATTTTCCAGAGTTCAGGGAAGTGTGTGAGGTATGTTGGAGAACAGGCAGGCTTGGGGTAGAAAGATCTGTGTATGATGACCTCTGATACAGATGTTTGTTCTAGAGGAACTTATGGAAAGGAAAGAGATGGGCTCTACAGTGTTTTGGAGTAATTGGAATGAACATCCCCTCAAGGATCTTGCTCAGGTAAGTACTTTCTCAAGTAAGCCTTGTGGAAAGGACAGAAACAAGAAACTCTCAGGAAGATCATTAGTGGTTGACCTGACTTGCTAACCTGGCAGGCCAGAGTGATAATGTATAGCACTCTCTGTTATGCACATTATCAATCTGGGACTGCTCCCATTGAATCTGTTCAGAGAAAGGAAGAACATGCAGCAAAACTCTCCAAGCTGATTGAGCAAAGTGACACCTAGGTCCCGCTTACCAATGGTGAAAATATGTCAGGCACACAGATCTGTGCGTATATCTGTGTGCTGCTCTTTCTCTGCAGGGAGCGACTGGTAGGATGCAGCCACAGCTGGCTCTAATCAAGAGCAATCAAAAGGAACACAAGAGGAGGCAGGATTGACGTGTTAGAACTAGTGCTGTCAGTTAAACGCGTTATTAACGGCGTTAACGTAAACCCATTTTAACGCCGACAATTTTGTTGTCGCCGTTAATCGCGCGTCAAAACACACACACCGTTCCCTAATGTTTTTCCCCCCGCCGCGCTCTCCGGACTGTGTTTCTTTTACCCTCGGCGCTTTCCGTAGTTTCAAGAGAGCTAGAGAACTGTAGCAAAACAGACCCGCGCTGCGCTCACTGTTGCCAACAGTGAGCGCAAAGTTTCTTTTACCCTCGGACACATGCGACTTTGGGCTTCCTTTTTCTAAAAGCGCTTCTAAATTTCATGAGTCATGGGTTGCGTTTTTTTAGGGCAGGTTTCTGAAAGTGAAATCACTTATTTGGGCTCTAAAATAAGTGACGAAATAGGGGTTATTATGAGACCTGCCTGCACTACATTTGAGTGTATCCAGCTGAAATATCCCTCCGCCATAGGAGCCGACGGTAGTAAAGGCAGACAGAGCAACTCTGCACGTATTTTCTGCAGTTTACGGTGCAATAACCGGTGATAACTTCTGAAAGTAGATTACTTGGTGCAGATCACCATTTTGAGCAGACATTGGTTCTGAAGATGAGCTTTTAACATGCTGAGAACATTGCAGAAACCCAACCCACAAACCGCACTTTAATGCTTATTAATTTGTTGTCTCTGTATTTGACAAACTAAGGCTGAATTACGTTGCCAAACGAAGGACCTGGAGTTACTAATCAGTTCCTAAACAGTCTCATTCAGGGTATTAAGCTCGTGCCCAGTTGCAAGCAAAGTGTAAGACTGGAATGACCTGGAAATTTAAAACCTTTTTCCAGGCTTAAACTGTATGAATATGGATATAAACAGCAAGCAAAAATATTCAAAGAAATTATTATTGTTGGTGTGAAAGCTCAGAATTAGATGTGTGTGTGGGTGAGAGAGAGAGAGAGAGAGAGAAGAAATGAACAAAACTTATGACTTTATTGAAATGTACAATTTTTATTAATTTATATGTTTATGCATAATACCATGTCTATCTTTGTTTAAGAGGCAAAAAAATATATATATCGGCATAAAAACAGGTATTTATTTACACATTTGTTTACACACTGTGTAAACATCAGGGTGTCATGATTAGTCTTATAGCCATTATAGTCCAGAGTTTAACATTTGGCACCAGGATGTTTTCATTCCAATTCTGAAAAGTGCTTGAAAATTAACAAAATAAAAATATTTTTTGTACAAGCATGTATTTTATTAGTCATTTATTGCAAAATTGCATATTAAAATGCCCGACCAGGCTATTACACTTTCAGAAATAAAAGGATAAAACATGCGATTAATTTGCAATTAATCTCGAGTTAACTATCGACATTATGCGATTAATCACGATTAAAAAATTTAATCGTTTGACAGCACTAGTTAGAACATTTGCTTACCAGTAACCATATCTGATCCCTATACCTGAGATCAACTGAGCAGTAATGCTTAACAGTACCTGCCTCTCATCCATGTTTTCTCCCCACAGATCGCCTTAGCTATGGTACTGGATCCTCACCCAGCTTATAACCATGTTCTTGCACTCTTCAGAGAAACCAAGTAGGCCTGCCTAGCCGTGTGTTTATGAGCCTTCACAAGCAATCATGAGCATGTTCAATCACAGGACTGGCCCGAATTGTTTTGGTTTGGGCCAAACGGTTGAGATGGGAGTGTTACAAGATTCTTGTATGTTTGTGAATGCACAAATGCCACAAGAATTCAGCTTGCAGGAAAGGTTATAGATTTGATACCAGGAGTGGTCACCATTCGGAACCGTATGGTCATCAGAGAGTTTCTTAAGTATTCTGAAGTAGATGAGATGATGGCAGTCAGGTGTGACTACTCAGCCAAGGGCATGCCCTCAGACACTAGTCCTGCAGCCTCTGGAGCAAGAACACAAGTGTACCCAGAAATAACATTCAAAACCATGACAGACATATGGCTAACCTTATCAGTTTTATTATTATTGATTTTACCTGTGGCAACCTTTAGACAGAAATTTATTGCTGAGAATATATTCTTCAGTTTTGCTATTGTCTTTTATAAATATTGGCTATTAGCCACCATGACAAAGGTTTCTGCAGCTAACCAAATGCTGCCAGTGTTTGTTTAGTGACCTAGTGGTTTTCAAGACCACTAACATCTGGAAAGCGGGTGAGTAAGAACAGAAGTGCAAAAGTGGTAGGGAGCACAACTGCATTAGTTAAACCAGGGCTTCCAAAAATCGTAATCTTGCGTACCTTGACTGAAAAACCCATTTCAATCTATTTACAATAACTGTTTATGCTGAGGCTGCACAGTGGCGCAGTGGGTAGCGCTGTTGCCTTGCAGCAAGAAGGTCCTGGGTTCAAGTACACCACTGGGTCTTTCTGCATGGAATTTGATTGTTCTCCCTGTGCATGCGTGGGTTCTCTCCGGGTACTCCGGCTTCCTCCCACAGACCAAAAACATGACTGTTAGGTTAATATGCTTCTCCAAATTGTCCTTAGGCGTGAGTGTGTGCGTGAATGGTTGTTTGTCTCTGTGTTGCCCTGCGACAGACTGGCGACCTGTCCAGGGTGTACCCCGCCTCTCGCCCAGTGAACACTGGAGATAGGCACCAGCAACCCCCGCAACCCCATGAGGGATAAAGCGGTTTGGAAAATGGATGGATGGATGTTTATGCTGATATGCTGGTGGATATGGCTCACTTATTAAAATTCTGAATAAAAAAAATTGCATTATTTTAAAGTAATGTAGTGTCCATCTTAAAATATGCTGTTAAAAGAAATCGGAGTTGAACCTTAAAGTTGCTATTATATCATATATATATCATATATCGCTCTATCTGATATTTATTCTGTTTTGTATGGGCATGTATGTGGGTAATTATTTAATAATTTTAAAATTTGGATATGTAGATGATAATTTAATCATATATTTCATCAAGTATGATAGTTAAGGATGGCATTGCTTTATGAATTGCAGCAGTTTAACTTTGTTTCTTAGGAATTAAAGGGCGTTATAAAACGCAAATCACCTGTATTGAAATTTACAAAAAGGGCTACTTTCTACATATACACCCCTTAAAATTATCAATTTCCCCAACATTAAAACAGATCTTCATTCACAGCAATTTAGTAACTATAAACCATCCATAACTGATTAGAAAGGAAAATGTGATGTGTTTAAACAGTAACTGAATACTTACTAACTACTGGTTCAGAGTAAACTTAACTATGAAAGAAAACGGGATAAAAATTATCTTAAGAATAAATTGACTGCACCTGTACAGCACTCTTATAATATTCCTTAGTGTATTTACAGAAAAAAAAATGGCTTTACCCATTCACTCAACGAAAGCCACCCTTATTGTCCATACAGTCATGAAATATGTCATACTTGTACAACTTTGTATGTGTGATTTTTCTTTTTGAGAATCCGCCCTGCTGCTTTAGGGTTCTTGTGTTCTTACTGTAACTGAGCCAAAATCACTTGTATTTTATCAGCTGCAATGCCTTTGCAACCTCCTGAGGATGTTATTTGCAGTAAGGATTTCCTTTGTCTATTTGCACATTGTCCTGTGTGAACTTTTTTATATCAAAAGGTGTAATGTTACACAAACTGTACATGATCATTCCCATAGGTAGAGTAATACTAAAGACATTAAAAGGGCTTTGCAGCATATATTTGTTGTTCCCTATGGTCGTGTTTTCCGGCAGCAGAGCAAAACATTACACTAAGATTAAGATCTTATCACAGAAAACGAGGAGTATATTAATTATCACACAAATGAGATGCACAACAGGGATATGGACTTTCTGTGTCATTTTAATTTAGAATATTGTAGATACCAACTACTGATTTAGTAAAACCTTTGCAAGATGTTGATGGAATGACTACTTAAATAGTTTGACTGTTAGACTAAGGATAAAACTAGACCAAACAATGCTGTAAAACAGAGGATATGTGTGTGCTGAGGAGATTCAACTCTCAGTGGCATCACTGAAAGACTGAATTCCTGGTGACTGCCTGGCAGAGTAGCAGGAATATCAACAGATTTACAATGTGCATGTACCCTAAAAATCCACCTTCCTATGCTGCAAGTTTTATTAGGAACTACTAGCAGCAAATTTTTACTGTGACACTAAAATTATAGTGCAGTTAATATGACAGTAATCTGCCATGTATTTTTAAAAGTGCCCTTTTTCAGTTTCTTTACAAAAGAATGAATTTGCATGTCTATGTACTAAACACATGAATAATTGGGTGGTGGAAATACTAATCTCTGTTATTATGATAATCAAAATGTAAGGCATTGTACAATTGTCATACTTAAATGTGTAGGCTGACAGTGAAATAATGTCAAATTCCAGTGGATGTAGAAGCAAGCCCAGAGGGATGTTTGGATTACTCAAACAGTAGACACATATTGTCTGAGACATGGGTGGTTTCTGCTTTGCAGCGAACAAGAAACTTCCCTGGAAGACAATAATTGTTTATGCATTCTGGGTATAAATCAGTCACACAGCTTCAAGCATGGATAGAATCTCCATATTCTCCTTGTGATGGTGTGTGATGTCTACCCTGCAAGCTAACCATGTTATCCCATAATGTAAAATATTATTCTGTTCTATTGTTTTACTGAGGCATACTGTTGCAACAAAAGATAATAAAGAGGTACGTTTGTTATCATTTGCCAACATCACATCGAAACTAGTGCTAAAAATGACTGCATTTCTCTCCCCCTTTCAATAAGTTCCCGCAGGATGGCATGAAGTAATTATTCAAAACAGCCATCATGCATTTAGTGGATGTGATAGGTTATATAGTAGTATTCCTGTTGTCAGAAGTACAAGATGAATGTCAGCTCAATTAACAGACATAGCATCATGACCACTGACAGGTAAAGTGGAGAACATTGATTATCTTCATTGTGTGAGTAAAATAAATTTGGCACCAAGCGATCCTTTTCTCCTTACTGTTGAGATGTTAGAGGGTAGAAAAGTTGCCAAGTCTTAGGATTTAAGTTAGTTAAACATGGGCCAAGTTGTAATGGTTTCACAAATGAGTCAGGGCATCTCAAAAACTGTAGATGTTTTGGTAAGTTCTTTGTCTGCATTGGGCAGTATCTATAAAAAAGGTGGCTAATTCAAGGAAAAGGTGACAATTGATGACAGGGTTATGAGCTAAACACCCAAGTCTTGCGGATGCATTTGGAAAGCAAAGACTGGTCTGTGAGATTTACTCCAACTGTTGAGCAACTTTAGCGGAAATGGCTAAAGTAATTGCTACTTCTGATAGAAATATGAAAGGATACCTAGTGTGTGGCAATTTGCTGTGCATGAGTTTATATACTGCAGACCAGTCAGGGGGTCCATGCTAACCCCTGTTCAGCACTGAATTCACCAACAATCATTATGTTTTCCTGCTGGGCATCTGTGCATTTCTTTCCTGGAAAACACATTGCAACCGGAAGAAGTGCAATGTTTTGGAAGATGTTCTGCTCAGAAACCTTGAGGTTTTCTATTTGTGTGATGTTACAGTGACATGTGCCAAGGCCTTCTTGTTGACCACTGACGCCCATAATGGTTATGATTTTTGTTCAGCATGAATATACTCAAGCCACAAGCAGAAATTATTTAAATCTCCATGCATCCATCCATCATCTTCCGCTTATACAAGATCAGGTTCTGGGAGTAACAGGTCGAAGGGGGACCCCCAGAAACCCCTCTGCCCAGCAACATCCTCTAGCTGATTCTGGAGGATCCCAAGGCAATCCTAGCCTCGTGAGACCATCCTGATCTCGCGAGCTTTCAAGGTTTCACTCGCAGATCAGTCTGGCTACTCTCCGTTAAAGAAAATTTGGAGCCGTTCACCAAACGAACGTCCAATCAGCGTTGGCTTTGAGGCGGGTTGAGGTGTGACGCAACGGGAAGCGCGACAGTTCAGTCTAAACAACATGGCGGCTTCAGCCGATGAAACTAGCGTTAGCGTGGCTATCGAGCAAGTTTTATCGGAATTACAGAGTATTTCTTTGCTGAGCTAACGAGCCTTTACCTGCAGCAGCAAGAGTAGCTTGGCTTGTGGTTGTGTTTTCGTCGTCGCTCGTAACAGAGCGACGAGGAATCTGATTGGTTTATTTGGCCCGTCTATCACCAACATAGGCCAATCAGCTAACCAGTATTTTCGCCCCTTCCCAAAATTACTTCAACGGAAGGTTTCCAGATGGATATGCGGAGCAAATCTATCTAGCGGAGTCAGGTTAAGGCAATCCCAGGCAGTAGAGGATATATAGTCACAGTCTTCCCTGGCCCAGAAATCCTCCTGTCCCCAGTGGAAAGCCTGTTCAGATGCCCGAACCACCTCAACTGACTGCTTCCGATGTGGAAAAGTAGCCTCTCAAGTTTAAGTTCCTGTTAGATGACCAATCTCCTCATCCTGTCTCTAAGGCTGAGTCCAGCCGCTCTCTGAAGGAAGGCCATTTTAGCCACTTGTATCCGGGATCTTGTTATTTTGGTATCCATATTCCATGGCCATAGAGGAGGGTTGGAACAAAGATGGACCAATAAATCAAGGAAAGACAAGTTTATTTATGATTAGAGATGGGTACCGAATGCGGTACTTTTATAGGCACCGACTGAATCCAGACGTTACTACTGGGTTGTAGTTAGAGCAAAGAGTGCAGAGAGGAGAGCCTCGTCTGCTCTGGTTCTCCAGTCTTTAGAGAATGAATGATGCGGTACCAGCACGCTCCGGTTGTTGTTTTAAGATGAATGCATCTCTGGCCAGAATGTGACCATGTGACCTGTGGTGTTTTTAACATTATCTCTTTTAAGTATTATGTTTCTCACAACATAAGAGTTGTCTGATTTGATATTTTTCGATGCTTCCAAACAGTACTGGGCTGGCAGAAGAGAAGTTGTACTGTAGCATCGTAAATGACCCATGGGAAGTCCTTTCCCTACTGTACTTATAAATGTTTTTCCTTCTTCTCAGACGTACCTTTGCTTGGCGCAGTTTGTGTTTTTGTTTCCTCTTGGTAAGCTCGTTTGGTTTATTTTGGGTTAAAGGTTTGAACGTTCCATTTTCCCAGCATGGTAATCCCACTTCTGAGGTCCCCTGCATTCTGGCGCACGTGTGCACACCATCTACCAGTGGACGCATACACGCAGGAATTGTTGTATGATAATTGTTGTATGAGGCATTGATAAGGAAATGCTGGGTTAGCCAAATGGAACAACGACTATGTAGCATAGTGGCCTGGCTTGACTTCACCTCCAGCTTGCAAAGCTGTCACACAAGCACTATGTATATAAATAATTTATCACACAGTTTTTTTCATAGCACGCATGACATATATGTCACATTGTACAGACCTGCCACAGATCATTTTTGATGGGCCTGTGTTTTCGGGTTTTAAGTGAAATGCATGGAACTCTATCTTTATTGTTTTACCAGTTTCTTTGCATTAGCATTAATCAACATATACATGTTTGTTTCCAAATCTTTTGGATGTCCTCCATTTTCATAATCTGTGAAAAAAATCTATAATGGAAATACTTTTATTAAATTTGACACATTTGTGTCAATTTATTTTCAAATTACTTTTGTATTTGTAGGCTTTAAACAGATTCATTGATACAGCTGAAAATCACCAAATAAATGTAGAATTTCACAAGCAATTTTTTTGTTATATAATTATTTGCTCCTATGTTTACAATTTCTAATTAATCTCTTACTGTTTTCAAAGTCACATAATAATATTTATTCAAAAGCTTCTGGTCATTTGAGATTGGGTCCAGGGGGTAACTGATTTGAAAGGAAGCCTGGGCACGCATCTTCTCAGAAACAAATTTTAGCTCCTTTTGTCGTATCCCAAGGTTTTCCCAGGTCAGAAAGGATAAGGGGAGTGCCCAGAAAAAGCTTGAAGGGAAACTATCAGTAGCCTTCAGATACCAAACCACCTCACCACTTTTGAAAGAGACACAGCTCGACTTTAACCTCCCCCCAATTGCAGATCTCCTCCCCCAATACTCAGTTAAAGGCACTTACATCTGTGGTCTCCTGCTTTTGGTTATGATTCATATCACATGCAACCCAGTCTCTCTGAAATACATGTAATATCTATGTTGTTCCACAGGGGGAAATGTAGTATTGTCACAATTTGGCTCCTTAATATATTTCAGTCCAACGTTTGATTTGTCCTATTCATTTACATTGTCTTCCAACCAGGTCACATGACTATCACGTTTCCCCCAGCGAAAAAATAACATGGCTGCTGTTCTCCATTGTCTGAAAGGTTGGTACCTGAAAGAAGATCATAAATATATTGTGTATACTTTTCGCTGGAGATACAATCAAAATGGATATAACTGCAGATTTTTTTTTTAAATGTTGTTTCTGATGTAACTAGAACAATAAATGATGTGCTTGTGCCTGCATCCATGGGTTGCTGACTCTGCCTGCTTAGCACTCTCATATTTCAGACCTTTGTACCATGTCTATGTGCCTTTATACAGCATGCATTGCTTTGTTCCTTTGAGAATAACTGCTGAAAGGATTTCTGATATTACCAGTTTGATTTTAACTTCCAAAACATCAGACACGCATGCAGGCCCACAAATGTCAGGCAAATGCTGGTTGTGCCTGACTTATGAATCTCTTCATTAGTGAAAGTCCAAAAGAGAAATCAAGGGTTCTGATTGGATTGCTGAATATTTTATTGCAATCCCCTTACTGTGTGACTGGTGTGAGCCTCTAATTAAAGCTGTAAATCAAAATGCAATTTCTATGAACATGTCTGTCCTCTCCCCTGAGCTCTGCACTTATGTTCTCTCTGCTTCATTCATGCTTTCTATCTAAGGGTTTCCTTTAAAAAAGCTGAGACTTGGCAACCAGTATGGAGGAAGTCTGGTTTCTTAAAATAAACAGCACTTAACCCAACTTCTTTAACTAGTAATCGGGTTATCATGAAACTAGTCCCTTTCTTTGTACGTTTTGATGAGGGATAGTGTATTTTTTTGACTTTCAGCCAGTTTTGCACTGCTGTCCTGGATTTTGGTGTTAGAGAAAGACCAAAATCGATCTTGGTTGCAAGCGTGGAGATTCACAAGGATTTAATTTAACAAAAAATTACAGTTAGGCTCAAGCAGAGCATGGGACGTGCAACCAAAGAAACCAACAGAAAACAATAAAAAACAATTGGGCTTATTTACTTTGTATTGTTTTTAGATTGTGTTTGTGTGCAAACATTTGTGTTAAAACTGTTAATGCACAAAATTTTGACGTTATCCTATTAATGTACCATTAAAGAGTTCACAGTAATTAATTTTGTTCTAAGTCTGCCAGCTGACCAATAATGGTAAAATACTATAAATTATCTATAAGGAGAACCATCTAACTGAGCTATAATATGAAAAGACCAACCAAACTAGCATTTAGTGCAAGCTTTTCCATTGTGTAATCCAGCCCTCCTTGTTACTAAGCTCCTAGTGAATCCAAGCATGTTACGTGTAATTTCCTTTCTCGTCTATAGGGGCCGCTCTTGCTCTGCAAGAGCGGCCCCTATAGACAAACTGTTATATTTCTTTTATTTGAAGACTTAACAACCTCAACCGTCTCCACCACATAGGAGCATCATCAGACTCAAAGGTGTCTACAATCTTAAACTTAGTGGTTCACTTATTTCTGTGTCTGGAACACCACACTCACCAACCTTGCTAGAGGCTAGTTGATGGTCTGAGAGTCATCATCAATTTACCAACTCCTATTTAATTGGCCCCAGACCTACTTTGTGTCAGGATTTGTCTAGGAATGAACTCAGAAGCACACACACGGGACTAAAATTGAGAGTCTTTATTGCAAGGTTGATGGATGGAGGTTTGATGAGGCTAGAGGAGCTGGTAGCAAAGGAACCGGAGTGAAGGTGATGGCAGGAGCTGACGGCCCGGAGCGAGAGTACATTATAATCAGGGTGGCCAGGAAGCTCAGTGCTGCATGGCTAGCAGACCCTGTGGCAACACCAGAGCAAAGATCAGGACTTCTCCAGGGCGGCTAGTCAGGTTAGCAGTTCTCTGGCGACATCAGGGCACAGAGCAGAGCTTCTCCAGGGCGGCTAGTTAGGTTAGCAGTTCTCTGGAGACACCAGGACACAAAGCAGAACTTCTCCAGGGACAAACAGTTGAATGAAGAGTCTTTAGAGAGACTGGCAGGACTAACCTTAAACAAGAGAGCAAAAAAACAAATCTTCCAAGGCAAAAACAATGACTGGCACGGAGAGGTGAATGACTGAAGACGGACCGGCACTAGAGTGAGACAGAGAGAGGCTTAAATAGGGAGACTAGCAGGTGAAATGCATCTGACTGAATAATTACCAACAGGTGTGACTGACTGCAAAGGGAGTGAAGGGAAAGCTTAAGTGAGGGGAAGGCATGAGCTAAGACTAACAGAAATAAAAGTCAAATCATAACTAGAACCTAAAAGAGATGAAAACTGAAAACTAATATTAAACAGAAAGCTAAGTCAAAACTCTACCATGACAGTTTGCTTGACAGGAAAAGGATAAAATAAAACTTACTACCATTGTCAACCAGGAAGACAATGTCTTCTAACCGTCACACTCAGCTCCCCATGGATCAGTATACCATTTCTTTCTTGCAGACCCACTTTATCAAATTGTAGCTTTTGGCTGTGGCTCAGATTGTTTTTCATACAATAACACTTAATATCAAAACTTTGGGTTCAGAGTGCTTTCATTCATTACATATATATCTACAAACATTGAAGTTTCATCTTTGCAGATTATTAGCTTTTGTAATAACAAAGTGTCTGGTATGCTTTAAGATTTAACAAACTAATTCAACCAAACCTTTTTGATAAAAGTGGGAACAGAATTATGCTAGCAAACAAAGTCCTTTTTTTTGTCCATTGATTTTTTTTTAAGCCTAGTCTTAAAAGTACACAGGGTGTCTGCCTCACAGATCAAAATTCCACAGGAGAAAAGCCTGATAGCTGCGTCCCATTCTACTTTTAGAGACTCTTGGAACCACAAGTAGACCAGCAGTCTGAGACCAAAGTGCTCTGTTAGGAATATATGGGGTAATCAGATGTCTGATGTATGATGGAGCTTGATTATTAAGGGCTTTATGTGTGAGAAGGAGAATTTTAAATAATATTCTAGATTTAACAGGAAGCCAATAAAGGGAAGCTAAAAAAGGTAGAAATATGATCTCTCTCTTGTTAATTTTCATCAGAACTCATTTTGGATCAGCTGAAGGTTTTGAATTGTATTTTATAGACTTCCTGATAGTAAAGAATTACAATAGTCCAGTCTTGAAGTAGCAAATGCATGAACTAGTATTTCAGCCTTATTCCTGAAAAAAAGTATTTCTAATTTTAGCAATATTCCAGAGGTTAAAAAAAGGAAACCCTAGAAACCTGTTTAATATGGGATTTCTATGACATGTCCTGGTCAAAAATAACACATATTCTTTTACTTAATTACCAAGGCAAGGCAAGACACATTTATTTGTATAACACATTTCAGGACAAAGACAATGCAAAGTGCTTTACATGATTAAAACATAGGAAAATAAAAACAGAACAAAGGCAAGTTGGAAAAGAAAATGTAGAAAAATTTAAACAAAATACAACATAGGAAAATGGAAACTGAAAGCAAATATTAAAAACAGTTGGACTACACACTTGAACTATTGATGTTTCAGTAAGCAGTTTAACTAGAACAGTCAAAGGCAATCCTAAACAAATGTGTTTTTTATCTTGATTTAAAAGAACTCAGGCTTTCAGCACTTTTACAGATTTCTGGAAGTTTGTTCCAGAAGTGGAGCATAAGAACTAAATGCTGCTTCTCTGTGTTTGGTTCTGGTTCTAGGTATGCAGAGTAGGCTGGAGCCAGAAGACCTTAGTGGTCTGGAGGGTTGATACACTGATAACAAGTATGTGATGTATTTAGGTGCTAAGCCATTCAGGGATTTATAGAAGTATTTTAAAGTCTATTCTCTGATATACAGGGATCCAGTGTAGGAAAACAATCATTGATATGTACCTAAAGAAAGGTAAAGAAAAGCTCCCTTAAAGTTTCGTACATTTTCTAACCCTTTCATATTTCTGAAAACTTTTAGTTACATTTGATTTAAACATACACTGTTTGTGTATCTAAAGCCATCTTCAGAGAGTGAGGTTGTATTTCCTTCTCCGTTTTAAGCTTAGAGAACACATCAGTGCATTATGAGACTGAAGCGGGGCTCACACCGATGTTTATGGAGTTTTAGCTTTTCTTTCTCGGTTTTCTTTTTCAATTTTATCCTCATACATTTTTAATAGTATAGGGTCACCACCATCATTTTTAGTTGTTTAGCCACCAGGACTTCAAGCTCACTAAATTACTGTAATAAACTGTTCAGGGCTGCTGTAATGACTTGGTTTACAGATGCAATTCAGCTTTATTACAAGCACCATGTTGGCACTTTGAACTCAATGGGTTCAGGTAAAGTTGCTCAGTAGGAGCAACAACGTTAAACATTATCATGGGTTTCCTTTCAGCCACACTCATGGTCAACCCTTCATGTTTATTTGGGATTTGAACAAATCTGTTTCGTAGTATTTGAAATAAGAAGCTAAAAATTTGTTTTATTTTTTTACATTAACTTTGCTGTTAAGTTAAGCTTATTTCTATAATTTCTGGCAAATGAGAAGTGGTTATGAATATAGGAAACATGGTATGTTTTAACTGTTCCATTAACATATTTAATTGTGAGTAGTAGTAACTAAACCTACTACATAAAAGAAGCCACTTCTGGTTTAATACAGTCTAAACTACACGTGTTGTGATTTTTCTTGTCTTTCACATAGAATATATATGCACACATTTTGATTATGTTGGCAAAGTAAACTTCAACTGTAGTTGTAAAAAAAGAAAGAAAAGGTATTTATCATGCTAATCTATTGAGCGATGAAAACTGATCTGCACAGTTAAATATGGATCTCTTTTGTCATCACTTCATGCATTTTTAATGCAGGTAAATGTCTTTGTATTTAATAATAATATGTGTTTTTCCAATGTGACAACCCTTCTTTTGATAATGAGCTTTGGTATTGTAGTGTGTTCAATAGCTTGTTTACCTCTTCTGAAACTGTCAATGCAGTATCATGTTTAACTGACAAAGAGCAGCTGAGTGCTCATGTTTAATCCTCACATACACTCTTGCTAATTATACCAAAGAGCAAAAAAAAAGAGTAAGAAGGACATGAAATGCTACTCATTTCCTTTCAGCTGTCCTTTTTATTACCTCTTTAATAAATGTCCAATTCCTGCCTTTTCCTTTTACTATTTCATGTTATCCTCTCTATCACCCTTTCATCTTATTTTTTTTCACTTGCTCCCTATTAATTGGTAAAGTGAAAGTGAAATTAATTCTAAATTAAAAAAATATTTTAGCCCTGTGATGAACTGGCAACCTGTGCAGGGTGTAACCTGCCTCTTGAACAATGACCACTGGAAATAAATAAATATTAATGTAATAGGCTACTTAATATGGATGATTATAGTTGATGTTAATAAAGTTTGAGTGAATTAATTAAACACACAAATTAAAAACTGTTTTAACATCCAGAGTCCCTGATCTTTTTTTTAAATAACTTTGGCAGGGTTCATGCAAAAAATGCATGCATTTCCATTTTTTATGATTTTCTCCCTCTTTAAATATTTAATATGACTTAACTATCTGTGTCCCTTCACAATTTTTATGCCTTTGATTCTAATAAAAATAATATAAAGTATACCACTGCAGTTGGATTTCTAATTTTATGGTTTTTATTTCCTAGTGGGGAACATCCTTCAGGATTTTGTGTTTTATTCTACACTAGCTAAAGATATTTTTTCACCCATTGTCCACCAATCCGTATATATGTAATGGAAAACAATGTATTTGATTACTTTTCAATGGCTTTGTACAAACCTTTTTGATTATAATCTGTGTTCATGCCAATTTTTGAATCGCTCAGGCTTAAATAATGTGTGTTAATGTCATGATTTGGGTTTTTGTTTATGTTTCTGGACTGTTTTGGACCGATTATCTCCATTCACCTCATTCACCTCTGAGCCACCACTAATTACCATTATCTGCTCCACATGTTGCTGCCACTAATTATCAAGCCTTTTCACCTGGGACTCTGCCTTTATATACCTGCCTCGCTCTCTGCTCCCTACCAGAACGTCTCATCTTGTCTCACAGCCTGCATTTGTTGTTCCCCAGTGTCTTCTCGTCATTTTGCCTGTTTGTTCCTTTGGACCTGTTCTTCCCCTGCCCTGGCTAGTCTGTTAACTAGTGTTTGTATGTACCGTCTGGTAAAGGTTTCTCCTGGGAATTCTGTGTCTCCCTCTGCTCACGCTGGGAACACATCAGCAGCTTCTAGCCAATCCTGTTTCTACCAGCAACATCTCGACTCATCAGCTACTTCAGGTCAAGTCAGTTTCTTTTAGATACACGTGGTCAAGTCTGGTTCTGTCTGCAACACCTGGCTGCAGCATTTGGTCAATCCAGCCATCTCCTCTGTTCTGTTTTCACCTGCTGCGTTCACCTGTCACAATCCCTCATTTGACAATGAGTATTTTATTGCAACACTTGTGGTTTGTCTGAATAATGATTCTCTGTTTGGCTCAGCATTGCAGTTAATGCAAAATATGTATAATGCAATATTTAAAATAACATGTTTGTGTGCAATGGACACTGGTGGAGCAGAAGATGAAAACACCTTGTGTGTGTGTGTCCTCTGGCCTGGCTGAGAATGGGCTGAACTTGTAAGCAGGGTAGAGCCTATTTGGCCTGTAGGCTGAATGTCATGGGTGATTTTTGTTTTTCCAGTCACAAACCACATCCACATTTATCCTGAGAGCTGGTGAGCTGTGGGGTGGAATCCGAAAATGTTTCTTTTCTTAGTCCATTAACTTCAATCTGTGCCATCAAAAACCTTTCTTATTATTGTTGTCGTTTAGTCCTTTCTGCTTTTGCTGTGTGTTCATGTTCAACTCTAATAGAATGTCAACAGGATTTTTTTTTATTTTCATATAGTGGGGAAGTGAAGCATTCAGTCCCTTTAATGTGTTTTAAAAGGGACTGTCAGGAGATTATATCTTGTATACTTTTGCTATTCTCTTTTCTTTGTGTAAAACTATCACCAATCACATCTGCTATATTTATCTCTAACAAAATACTGCCTTTTTTTCTTTTACTTGGATATTAAGTATTTCTTACCAAACATTAGTTTAGTGTTTCCATCTGATTTTATACATTTGAACTAGGGGTGGGCCACATGACTTATGTAGCAGGAGGGAACTTTATATGATCTAATAATTCATTTTATTTCATGGTGTCTTTCAAGGAACACAAGGTCACCGTTCAAAGAGAGAAATAAACACAATCAAGACAGAAAATAATAAGCAATGTCAAAATGAGCAATAAGTTTTAAAGAACAAAAAATGGCTGTTATGTTGGATATGCACTGTCTGTTATGATTAGTTACTCAGTACATGAGTGAGTACTTTATACTCTTGAGTAATTTCTTGGCTGACTATTTTTTTTTTTTTTTTTACTTGAGTAAACATATCTTGAAGTAGTGCTACTCTCACTTGAGTACAATTTTTGACTACTCTACCCACCTCTGGGTAGTGCAGCACAAATAATTAACTAAGAACCTAAAACAAATGGACTAGAATTACTAAAACTAGAAAACAGAGATATAAAAGAAACCCAGAAACTCAAACACTTCAGGATCATGACAATATGAACTTGAACAAGTCACAAAATTAGACAAATTGATTAAAATCTGTTCAGAAATGTTGTTTAGCTTCTATTGAAGGAAACTATATAGTGTCAACTTGGTGATTTTTTTTTTACTGTAAAAAATTATCTAACCAGTTTTTACCCATCCATAACCAGTATCCTTTTATTGTATAGGTCTTTACAAAAAAATGTTAGAAATAACCAACTAAATAGCTACTTGAAAAACAAATAAAAATATGTGCATTGCATACTGATTCCTTTTATAATCAGATTAATATAAGCACGTTTTTTTGTGCTCTGAGCACATATTTCCATTATTGTTTGCCCATTTTCCAGATTGTTTTGCTTATAGGTTTGTAGATGAATCTTTCCCTCCATGTGTTTTGAATCATTTTTGTCATGTTTTTTTTTTTTCTTAAATCATTTTTATAGTTAAGGTTTTTGCGACTTTTGGGGTTTTATTGTTTGAGTGCTGGCCTCCATTAACCTGTAAATAGGGTACGCTTGGGGTGCTCCCGTCTCTTGCTTCTCCTGCATTACATTTTAGCTTTTGTTAGCCATTGTTTTTGGTTTTGGCCTGGTCGGACCAGTTTTCGGTTATTTCTTTTGGGGTTTAGATTAAATATTTCCTTTTTCCAGTGTTGGCAGTGGACAAAGGAACAGTGTTTCTTTCACCTGTTGTTTCTGTTTGAATGGCTTACCCGGTCAATCTTTGTTTATACCTTTTCTTCAAAGAAAATAACAAAAACAGCTGAACAGACAATAATTCAAAGATGAACAAAAATGAAAAGTAATTAAGAAAATTAAATGTTTGAAACATAAACCCTGTATCCGCTGCCACCTCTTTAAATATGTTTTGACATTCTGGGCCGTAACAAAAGACATATACAGAGACATTCCAAAGATAATGGATCAACAAGTCATCAACAAGAATGACAGACCCAGTATTTCTATTTAGTAAGTTAATTCCCAGTATGTACCCTAAAAGTACAAATAAAAAAACAGATTTGTTCACTTATTCTGTTTGCGTCATCTCATGAAATGCTGCCAGGATGTTCTCCATCAGTATTGTTTTTTTGTTTTTTTTTTCTAAAAGAAAAAGAAAAAACACACTAGAAAAGCCAGAATCACCCCAAAAAAAGACAGTCAAATTGAGGAATCTGTAACAGTAAATTGCCTCCTGTGTCTGCTTCATAATCAGGTTGATCATAGCTGCTGTGATGATGATGGTCCTTTGTAATTACTCTGCTTACTCATTGCACACCTCCTCTGATTCATTCTATCAGCCAGGGAGCTGGCACA